>NC_049997.1:7322292-7328367 GCF_000003815.2 Branchiostoma floridae
GAGCTAAATTCTTGATTTGTAAACGGGGCTTAAGGACAATACGTTAATGTGTCCTCTACTGTTCATTGTACTTGTCAAAAAGAGCTGGGGCAATTTCCTTATAAATACTGTATATATCATCTGTCTCAATATGTGAAAGGTGAGCTAAACTGGTTTAATATCACATTGATTTTGATTTCAGAAGACGACACATATCCAAACGGACTTACAAAATGTAACTTACCATTGTTGAAGAGGTTCTGAATGAGACCTAAGCCTGGTCTAGTCTCGTATTCTCTCAATAGACGAGACTAGACCATTCTCCGCATCCAAGATGTACTGACAGACATAAAAAATTTGGAGGTACGCTCTCTGCCTTTAATAAATAGTCACAGTTCGAAGAAAATTGATAGTAACTGTACACCAAAAGGTAGTTACTCAAGCAACTGGATATGGTTTTGAAAAGTCTGAGATGACCGTTTCAAAACCATATCCAGTTGCTTGAGTAACTACTTTTTGGTGTATCTTATTACCTGGATGTCTAACCTACATCGACGGATAGTAACTGTAACTTACCATCCCTTTCGTCAACAGCCTGCTCCAAAATGCTCACATCAAAACAGTACAACAGTGCCATGAGCAGGGCCAGCGTCGGGGCCTCCAGCTTCCCATCGGGGCTGACTGTCTTCACCTTTTTCAGGTGCCTGATCAGACGGAGCGTGTCCTGTTTGGGCAGGGCTGTTTGGCAGGCCCAACAAAACAGGCACTCTGCAAGAGACATCTTTACCTCCTTGTACAGATCAGCAACCTGTGAAAAAGATGATTAAAAATTTTCATGTTTGCATACATCAGCTATTGTGGCTCTTAAGTCTAAGATGATGTCATTCTGTATGCTCTAGCTGTTGAATGACATACACAGGGCTCGAAATACTTTTTTCTGCATACCTGCACTGTTGCAGGTAACACTGAAAATTACCTGCATCAGACAAATTTTACCTGCACCACTCTGAATTAAGGAAGTATGATTCATACTAAAATTGTTCAGGAACCATTGCAATTTTTCTTATATACTTCATATGTGATAACAGTTAATGCAGCTAATAACATTATCCATACACCTATATCAAAGCAATGTCTAAAACCCAGTACATGGACTAGTGCAGATAGATACCAGAAGTACCTGCACAGCTCCAATTTTACCTGCACTAACGTGCATATGCAGGTGGTATTTCGAGCCCTGCATACACCTATTACCATAACGCCCAAACCATTCTTGTGCAGGACAGTCACCACATTTTATGAGTAAGGTAGCCTGCAGCCATTCATTGAGAAAGTCTTGGGACAGATTTCAACACAAATTTCAGAGTTAGGTTTTAGAATGCCTTTGGCTGTTTGCTTGTGAATTGTTTTGTAAAACTAACGACCAAATGACCCTGGTGGCTTGGGTAACTACCACTCCTAGAAATTAACAATTGCAGCCATTGAAAATATGCTTTATAACCTGTTTTCTGTGTTTTTGGTCCCCCAGTCCTCTCTCCTTTTCCAGTCTGGTCATTTCAGCAGTCCAGTCCAGACCATCCACAAGAGACAGCACCTTATTGGTCAGCCCTTCTTCCATCAGCTGATCAGTAAACTTGACAACCAATGAGGTGGTCTCTTCATTTACACCTAAGTTGGAAGGAAGTTGTGCAAGGTTAAGTTTCAGACTATCAACCACTAATTATTCACGTATTCTTATTCTGTATTACGATAAGGTACCCTATTTGCTTTATGCACCACAATGTGATTGGCTAGAACAAAATCTCCAATACATCGCTTTGAAGCTGTTGGTTTATCATCATCATCCGGGCGTGCTGGTTGCACAGATGGACATGACTCTTTTCCTTCATCCTTCCCTATCCTCCATAGCCTTGGGCAGTTCTTCAGCCGAGCAGCCAGAATCATCACAAAGTTGATGTATATATGTTTTGCGTGGTCTACCACTGCTTGCAGGACCATGTTTGGGAGTCCACAGCAGAATGTCACTAATCGTAATGATCTCATGTCATGGTTTATAAAATATTCCGACAATTTCAAAAGACACATTGAGTAAGTCTCATCAATAAAGATCCATACTGTTCCAAAGTCACAATCTGGGACATTGAAAATTGTTCCTGAAAATACTAGAGATAATCCTTTGTCAAATCTTTTTAATTGACTTCTTAAGATCCAGTAATTATCATCTATTGTGTCCAACTCTCACCCAGAGTCCAATGTGATTGGCTAGAACAAAATCTCCAATACATTGCTTTTAAGCTGCTGGTTTATCAAATATTCCAACAATTTCAAAAGACACATTGAGCAAGTCTCATGAAGAAAGATCCATACTGTTCCAAAATGCTCACAAATTGAGTGGAGTCACAATCTGTATCATTGAAAATTGTTCTTGAAAATGTTGGAAACAATCCCTTACTTATATCTTTCTAATTGACTTCTTAAGATCTAGTAATTATCAACTTTTTCACAATTTGTCCAACTCTCACACACCCAGAGTCCAGGTTCTGCCCTGAAAATGTTGGAAACAATCCCTTACTTATCTTTCTAATTGACTTTTTAAGATCTAGTAATTATCATCTATTCCAGAAAGTGTCCAACTCTCACCCAGAGTCCAGGTCCTGCCCTCCCGTGCCTGGATGATCGTCCGGAGAGAGTTGACCAGACTCCTACGGCCATCGTAGTACAGAAGGATGGCCACCAACCCACGGGTCAGGCCGGGGAACTGGGGCTGCTGCTGCTCTGCTAAATAAACAACAAACAAACAAACAATGTGTTTTAGTATGAGAGCAACCTGTAAGTCTAAAAACTCTCTCTCAAACCTCTAGACTAGAGTTACATGAATTCCCACCCAAGCATGACCACCCAGTGTTCTAACCAGCCTGAATTTTTTTTCCGTCTTTTCTGATTTGGAATGAAAATCCTGTTGAAGTTGTGATGATCCTAGGGAGTCCGAAGGCATGCTCCCCAGGAAAATTTTGAAATCTAGACCCTCTGAAATGCTATTTCCTTTATTTTGAGGCAAAATTTGCTGGTAGACTCAGAATGGTTCAATTAATATCTTTGTATGATGCTGATTTTTGTCCATCACTGAGGATGGAAAGGGCAAAATATTTGTCAGTCCCCAGCAGCAAAATTCTGTCAAAGGATGGAAGGACGGATGACGACTAGAACCCATACCTGTCAATAACAGTTCCAGTACAGCGAACTCGTTGGACTAGAACCCTTACCTGCCAGTAACAGTTCCAGTGAAGCAAACTCGTTGAGGTTGAAGAGATCACTGAGGATGAGCACCTCCTGTATAAACTGTGTGGGGAGGGTGCGGGGCGTCGGCTGGCCCTGGATGACCACGCCCTCCGTGTTCGCCTGCTTTATCTGCTGTCTCTGCTGAGAGTTCTTTGCCTGGGAAAAAATAAAAGAAGAAAAAGAGCTTTTAGTTTAAACTTAAGGTTGAGGATATATGTTCTATATTGTATATATATATATATTACAAGGCTCAAAATACCACCTGCATATGCAGGTTAGTGCAGGTAGAATTGGAGCTTTGCAGGTATTTCTGGTATCTACCTGCACCTAACCTGCACTGGGCCATGTACTGGGTTTTATACATAAAAAAACTTTTATGTAGGGGTATATGGGTTGTTATTAGCTGCATTGACTGTTACCATCTATAAAGTATAAAAGAAAAAATAGCAATGGTTATATGATCCATATATATACTAACTTCCTAAATTCAGAGTGGTGCAGGTAAAATTTGCCTGGTGCAGGTAATTTTCAATGTTACCTGCACCAGTGCAGGTAGGCAGAAAAAAGTATTTCGACCCCTGATATAGTACTATTAACTCTAATGGTACTTGTATCAAGTACTATCAGAGCTTTGTTGCTTACCTGACCAGCAGCATTATACTAGCCTGGTATCCAGCCTTATTATAGCTACCGTGTCTCTTCTGTCCTCTCCGCAAATATATCAGAGAGGACAGAAGAGACTTGGGAGATATAATATGGCTGGATACCAGGCTAGCATTATACCTAACAGCAATTTTTGATTGGAAGTCTTAGTAGTACTCACTACTAGTAGTAGTAGGGTTAACCGTGCAGGACTTACCGGGTTCTGCAGCAGTGATAGGAAGTCAGGTTTGTGTTTTCTGAGCGCTCCCTCCAGGTCATGGTAGGCCTCAGGTCTCTTCTTCCACACAGCTGAATCAACAGTGTTGTACAGGTCTTTGTACGGGCCCCACACTCTGGCAACTGGGGAGGTATGAAGAGAGAGAACCAAGAGTTAAATACCAAGAGAGACTATTGACTCAAAAGCGAACCATGTGTTACTCAGCACCAAGAGGCGACGTCTAGCGAAATAATTGACGTTAAACGAGGACAACAACAACAAGAACAAGAACTGTCAGGTATAACTAGCAAAAACTGTTATTGCCAACAGCCTATTCCATGACTCCGTATCTAAACATGTGTATAACTTAAGATATCAGCAGAAATGTTAACACAAGTCATTCGGAGTCTCCAGGGCTACTTGGCATAACATCCCACGGGCACACTTACCTCATATGCCCTGTGAGTAGTTGGTGGGGTCACGTGGTGTTTTGGTTACGTGTGCAACGCATGCCGAGTGCGTGCCGACAGTCGGTGTTTGTCGGTAAATCGCACTTCGGGTACCTTCTGCATCCGTCGGAAATCTCCGTCGGAACATTCGGCACCCACTCGTGCAATCCCGGGTACAACGTACTCAAATGTCGGGTCACACTCGGAACACCAACCCCGGCAGTTCAGCCCGGGCGATCCGACAACAATACCTTGGCCTACCGCCTATGGACTGACTTCACTCTTGGACCTCTCTCTCATTTTCTCCAAGACTTACGGACTTGAGGTTTTCGGCGTCATATTCGTAACAAATCTACCTACCTGTGATATCAATTTGATTTTTGTTAAGACTTGGAGAATTTTTTCTAATTTATCTCAAAGTTACGACATACAAAAATGGGGAACGTATCCTGAAAGTGCCTCTGTTTCGGCCAATCTTCTACAAGTTTTCGCCAGAGAAAGATATGGTGCCTTCCTTTTACGCCCCTCTAAGCTTTCCACATAAAAAGCAATTGACGGCACATGTTTGGACATGTTTGAGAGGCAAAGTTTCGCAGGAATTTTGAATCGGCAAATCGAGCCGCCATTTTCCTAAGTGCCGCACATGAGGGCGTTTTGTCGTGAATGGACCAGACCAAATTCTCACAGGTGTGTGCCCGTGCATCCTTTCACACTTATTTGTACAGTCAATTCTGTACAGATGACCATCTCTACTTAGGGATCACCTGGCCAAATAATGTGACCACCGTCTTTTTGATCAAATATTGATGGTTCTTTAGATAAATTATTTCCCCCATGTGAGTTCAAGCATATGTTGAACAGGTTGCTAAAAATCACATTATTCCGAACTCATTCCCAACCCAAACAATTTATAGGCAGAAATGCCTGATACGCTATTCTTGAACAAATTTGAGTGGCCTTTGGAACTTCGATGTAGATGTACAGGATGGTTTCACTTTCGCCCCCCTCCCCACTTGAACGACCATGTGCAAACGCAAACATAAATTTGTATGCATCAGTCAAGATTCTTTTACATTCTTTAACCATAAATTGAAAATCAGTACATTATAGAAAGTATCTGGGTAGAATTGTTGCCGTAGAACGATACAGATTTTGTGAAAATCGCTTCTAAATACAAGAAAATGTGCTTTTCTTACCCGAATTTACCGCCATCTTGGTGCCAATTACAATTTCTTTCTAAAGATCTGTGTCGACCGTTTCTATTGGTTATATTTTGATCAATTTAGTAAATCTAGCCAATCACATCGCTCGTAATGGGATTGTTGATCTGCGATGTGGCAGAGTTGCGCATGCGCTCGTAATCACGAAGCTGTCGATCCAAAATGGCGCTGTGACAAAAATTTGAAACGACGGATTTTCTGTCATATTGACCGAAAAACAGCGAATATCACCAACCTCTGCCAACGTAGACCGACGATTTTCCACAAGCCCACACTCCCAAGCACGTTA
>NC_049997.1:7328467-7345900 GCF_000003815.2 Branchiostoma floridae
GCTGTGCATGGAGCCGCTGGAGATGGATGATGTCACTTCTTTCCCGTGCACGTGCGGCTACCAGATCTGCGCTTTCTGCTGGCATCGCATCCGCACGGACGAGAACGGGCTCTGCCCCGCTTGCAGGAAGGTAGGCGGACCGACGTGTTACATGCCCCCCTCCCCACCCCTCCTCCGCCCGTCGCGGGCCCCTGGAATGTTGTGTGTCAAACGGCTCTCGCTGTTTTATATCACCATTAGGACAATTTGATTGAGTGATTAATCACTTCTTTAACTAATCTGGATGATATTCTCCACCCAGATCGTTTCGATCGCGTGTTTTTGGTTGTATTTTTCGGCTGCGAAGTCGTGTTGTCTGGCCCATGCCTGCATCTCCAGGCGTCAGTGATGGGCTATAATTATGCCCGGAATCACGGCGAGGAATGCCCGGGTCGTGACAAACATATCACAGTCACGGTGCACGGATGACACAGGACCGTGTGTGCAACACACACTCCTGCTATTGTGTCCCCAACACTTGCCCCAGAACTCAGACACAACTGAGGTAATAAACAAAATCCCAGAGTGCAACTATCAAGCCATCCCTACGTATCTGTAGTTGGTATGATCAGGTTTACAGGTATCTTTTTTAATCAAGCCGTATCACTGTCCTCAAGAGAAAAACTGTTCACTGTCTAGTATTGTGCGACAACAGTTCGCTCATAGCTCAGACACAACTGAGTTGATAAATAAAATCCCAAGAGCTGTATCAAATTCCATCCCTAGGTATCTATCTGTTTTTGACAATGATCAAATCTATAAGTATCTTCTTAAATCAAGCAGTATCACCGTCCTTTACACACAGTTTTTTAGTATTATGTCACAACAGTTGGCTCAGAATGAATTGGTATTCTACGAAGCCATTGTGAGTAATAGACGTCTATTACCAGTAGTCAATATTTGACAAAGATTGGCTTTGACAGTTTTCTGTTATTCACATGAACTACTCAAGTGGAATAACTGCCCTTTGATATAACACACTATCTTTTAAAAGTAAAACTCAAAGAAAATTGCATGTCCCCACATGAGGGTTAGACAGCTGGGTACAGTCAGACACAACAGCACACATATCATCATGCACATGCCGGCCACTCCCACCAGATATCCGCCAGGATTTCGTTTGGTCCACATTATTTTGATACCGTCGTAAAATCGCCATGTGGAATACCAACAATAAATCTTTCTTTATAACTGCTGAAATCAACTTTTGATTGATGATGGCAAAATAGTTTTCCTAATATTCATACAATTAGAGATCTTCTTCTTGAAATTTGAAACATACCGTTAGAAATAAGAATGATTCATGAAAACTGGTTTGTAATCATTCACAACTTGACTTTATTTCCTTAGATTCTATTCAAGAAAAAAAAGGCAAAAAGAAGATAAGAAAGTACTGGTCTTAGAAGAAAATTAGATTCCAAAGTTGCTGTACAAATTCCACTGTTACAAGTTACTTGTAGTTAGCTCTAAAATTTGATTCTGACAATGGTATATTCATTCCTTTAAATTTTTATGTAAAATGGTTTAAAGTTTTCCCTGAGATATTGTTCTCATTTGTTTCACTTCTGACAACCAATAATGTAAATTTGTGTGGCCTTGTCAGTGATAATTATTTTCAGCAATGCTGTGTAGTCATGAAATGATATTGGACTCATTCTATTTGGTATGATCTCTTTATATTAACCCTACCACAAGTTTTATTCTGAGTTCAAGTATCAAGACATTTTACAATTCATGCTACCCTTTGTTGTAAAACAATTGCTCACTTTCATCAACAATACCAGTTGACATGATCTTTGTTCCTCTCATTTGTCAATCCCCTCATTAGTATTATTTGATAATTAGGTGTGAAATCTGAAGCCTTTTCATGCCCCCATGTGGGTTGAGTTTGTAGTATGTGTTGATCAGTAATCCCTCCTTCTATCACACCCCTCAGTACTGAATAATATTAGTCAGGGCTCGAAATTCATTTTTTTGCACCTAGCCTGTGTTTACACAAGCTCTCGCCGGCTGGGCTTAATGACCCCCTCCCCCCGAGAAGCTCCTACGGGTGGCGGCAATTGTAGGGCCGGCCGCTAGGGGCTTGATTTTAGTCAGGCTATTTTGCACCCAGCTTAAAAAATTGGGTGCTACTGCACAAAAAAAATTTGGGTGCACCACTTGAATTTTAGTAGAATGTCAGAAAAACCTAATAACAAAACTTAGTTACATGCTATCAAATTCTAAACCAGTACCATGACAGACATTTTTATTATCTTTCTAACATTTAGATGTCAAGAATATGATGTATGCTAGTATACTTTGATATCTTAACCTACATAGACCCAAGAAAATATAATTGGGTGCACAGCTCCAATTTTGGGTGCACCTGGGTGCATATGCACCCAGTATTTCGAGCCCTGCTAGTACTGTAAATCTTGAAATGGTTGCCCTTTTTTCAGGTTTTATTTTTATGTTTTTCACACTCCGAATTCTTTACACTGCTAGTACATGTTTCCTATCTATTTCTACTGTGCTACAGAAAATAGTTTCATTGTTTAAAACACTGCTAAACCTCCTATTGCAAAATGAAGTTCCTGCAAAAACAACTAGATTTAAAGCAGATAGGAGCAACTCTGCTTACTATGATAGTATGAAGGAATGCACTTCCACGGCAAAAACATCCGTTCACCTCCTATTGCAAAATGAAGTCCCTGCAAAAACAACTGAATTTACAGTCGGTAGAAAGCAACTCCGCTTAGTATGAAGAATACACTTCCACTGCAAAAACATCCGTTCACCTCCTATGGCAAAATGAAGTCCCTGCAAAAACAACTGAATTTACAGTCGGTAGAAAGTAATACTGCGTAGTATGGCCAATACACTTCCAGTGTTGGAGTCAGTGGCTTTGTCCCATTGCCAGACAACAATTGATCATCCCAGCACTCTCTCCCCTCAGATGAGGGGAAACGTTTGAATTTAGTTGCCTAGCAACACGACCATGTCACTTTCCGAGGTACTTCCTTCGTGGTTGTACTTGTATCCTAGTGAGTGGTAGTTATGGTAAGTGGAAAATTAGGATTGAGGAGATGAGCAATTGGCAAATAACGCCTAATCGTTTACTTGCATAGACCAAATAGCCAGAGATGTTGGACAGTGATGTGAAATTCATTTTTGGAATCGCTGTACGTAACTGAAAGTACTGCACAGGAAAATTTTTGGGTACACAATATAGAGCAAAACAAAAAGCGAGGAAAACGTAATTATACATTCTTTACTGTTAGTGGTGTTTCTCTTCTAATTTTGAATCTAAAATTCTATACCTAACTGCAAAATGTTAATACAACAAAGGTTCATTTTTCTCAATGGCAAGAAAGAATACTAGTAAACAGTAGTACAAACAGCTGCACAAGCTTGAGATTTCTTCTGTATTGTATATGACTTGAACAGATTTGCACTATTGCAGTAAGCAGTAAGCTACTGATCCGACATCTGGAAAGACTTGGAAAGGTTCCAGAGGGAGAAATAAGATTCAGGATATGTAGGGCTTAGATTATCAGTTTTTACTGGACTACAGGGGATGTTGTTGACCTTCCTGTTACCGGGCCCTGTTATAGCCACTACAAATTTGGGGCCAAAAGGCTGGATTAGCAAGGAAAAGGTTAATATAACATGCAAATTTAGGACAGTTGAGGGTAGAATTCGATACAACCTAGCCAGAAGTTTTCATGGAGATCTTAATTCAGTTTTAATCTTCTACTTAATCTGCTTCCTGACCCTATTATCAATGCAGATTTAGTATGAAAAAGGCCACAAAAAATAAAACATCATCAGGGGGAAAATTTAAACATTCCAAAGGGTCCAAATCAGTGTTGATAATAAAATAGATTGTCTTGTTTGTTTACTGCGAACTCCACTGCCACTGCTAGGTCCATACTGATTCCAATCCATGGTTTTGTATTGTGCTTCTTTTATGATATGGTACCCTTACTTCTATCATAAAAATATACATTTTGCAGTACACTTTAACCACAGATACTATATTTAGTAGAGATAACAAAATGTCTAGCAAGCTTCCAAGTTCAATTTGTGCAGTATATGCTCTCGATCTGACATCCCAAAGGCAAAATTTCAATAGATTTGACTAAAGTTTGTAAAAACACAATATCAAGGTCCCAGACATGCTAAATGGAAGTAAAACAGTTCTAGTATATGTCATTGTTTACATACATCATGTATTACATAATGTCCAATCATATCAGAGTTTGATATTCGTAAGAGACTACAAAAATTCTAGTGTGTTACCAGTGTTTACTTTAATGTCATAAAAAACTGAAATTCTGATCCTTAGTCAATAGATTTGTGTCCGACCAGGGATGTAGCCAGCACCCGTCCTTCCGTCTTTTGACGGAATTTTGCAGCTGGGGACGGAAAAAAATGTTGCCCATTCCGTCCTCTGTGAGCAAAATTTAACACTTAAAATGCAGGAAATAGTGTTTCAGAGGGTCTACATTTCGAAATTTTCATTGGGAGCATGCCCCAGGACCCCTCTAGGAACGCTGCGCCAAAGCCATTAAAAATCGAGGGGACAGAAAATGATTTCTGGCTGGCTACAACCCTGTGTCTGACCATCATGTATTGCCTGAACAGGGTTACTAGCACAAGACGTTGTTTACATGTACAACACAATGTCCAGCCTAGACGGCCAGGCTATATTGGGAAGGTTGACCTGAGGCTCAACTTGACCCCTAATGACCTCCGCATATCTCGTGCCTGGGTGCCAAGTGGAAACAGTATGGTTCTAGTTGGTAGGAGCAAATATGGGGAGGGCTGGATGGTTGGGCAGCGTGCAAACTACCCACTTTCACACTTGCACATTGCAACCACTTCTTGCTTGGTGTAACTTACTTCTAAACTCAGGTTCCACAGGGTGCAACTTAGATTTTGAGCCTCAGAACTTGATGTTGTTCTCAATTTACTTGGAAGAAATAAATGGACCGTAGCAGCTCCATTTCATATTAGCCAAACATGTATGTATTGTATTTTTTTCCCCCAGAAATTAGTGAATTGTAGGTGGTGCAACTTGAAATTTAGTTGTGCAACCTAGTTTTTGCCCCAGGTTGCAATACTGTGCAACCTGGCTCAGAAAAGTATTTTGCACACTGTTGGGGGAAAGAAGACACAATTATTTTACTGTAAGTCATTTTGACTCAAAGTTTTAATTTTCTACTTTAGATATGGGGGGATTATTGCACACTTATTTTGCGGTAGAAGGAGAAAGAACTTTTCTGTTGTGTTTGTGGTTGAAACAATGCAATAGTTCAGTAGTAGTACATTCAAAACACATATTTGTGGTGTAATTTGAATTTGTGGAACAGAGGTGGAAGGTCGTGAAAATAAAATCACTGCAAACATACATTGTACAATGATAGTGGGAAATGAAATCAAAACCTCCCTATATGAAAGTTTCTATACCAGTATGTTTCTTTTATAAAAAAAGTTTCCTTTTTTAATGGACATGTAGTCTCTCAATACAAAATAATTTTTAAGAAACTTTGATGGAAATATTCATCAAGATTTCAAGTAGATACCTCAGTGTTTATTCAACAATCAACTCTAATTTCTATGTCAAATCTATCTCAATTAGCATTTGGGACTTGACTCTTTCTTGTATAATTTGATTACAAATGGAAACTAATTGTACCTTTCTACTTATAAGGATAGGTAAGCTTGATGCATTAGAATATTGATATGATTTCCTTAGAATTATTAATATAAATGTAGAAGGTTGTGATATTTAAGGTGGTTGCAGATGAATAGAAGGAAAGAGTTATAGTTTGTATGAATTATAATGTGTATGCATATGAGTAAAAAATGATAAGTAGTCAATCACAATCACAATTGATTAAAGATTAGATATCTTTGATTAAGTTTCTTAAAAACATGTGGGTACACTTGAGTTAAAACAGTCTGTCGTAAGTTGCAGTCACTATATGTATGAATTGCTTGTTTGTCTATTGTCAGCAGAAAGAAGCAGAGACATGGTCAAAGATGTTGAATTAGTTCATGTGAGATGCTGACTTCTTTAGAAGAGATGCTGTTCCAATGATATTGACTTACAATGTAGTTCAGTGCCCAGAAAGGTTTGCCTTGTACTGGGTTTGTAGTAGAGCATTACCAGTATTGTGATGACAGTACCAGATATGTCTAGATTTGGTGTTTTATACAATGTAGCATCATGTGAAAATGGCAGTTATAGTGATTCTAATGCTTTTCATAACTATAAAATCTTGCCCAAATGTACATTAAGCAGGGCTCGAAAGACTTTTTTTTTGCATACCTACACTGGTGCAGGTAACATTGAAAATTACCTGCACCAGACAAATTTTACCTGCACCACTCTGAATTTAGGAAGTATGAATCATACTAATATTGTTCAGAAACTATTGCTATTTTCTCTTGTATACTTTTGGGGCGTTAACTTTCTATATGCTGCTAATAATAATCCACGTACACCTACATTATATGACATTTATGTATAAAACCCAGTACATGGATCAGTGCAGCTTAGGTGCAGGTAGACATCAGAAATACCTGCACAGCTCCAATTTTACCTGCACTAACCTGCATATGCAGGTGGTATTTCGAGCTCTGCATTAAGACATCAAAGTCCTGACAATTTTTCTCCTGTTGTCCTCCAGCAATACCCCGAGGACCCTGCGGAGTTCAAGCCCCTGTCACAGGAGGAACTGCAGAGGATAAAGAACGAGCGAAAACAGAAGGATCTGGCCAGGAAACAGAAGATCTCCGAGAGCAGGAAACACCTGGCCAACGTCAGGGTGGTGCAGAAGAACCTCGTCTTCGTGGTCGGGCTGTCTCCAAGACTCGCAGATCCAGAGGTAAGGAGTCTTAAACTTTAAGACTGTCTCCAAAATGCAGATCCAGAGGTAAGGAGTCTTAAACATTTAGACTGTCTCCAAGATGCAGATCCAGAGGTAAGGAGTCTTAGTTCGTAAACTCTTAGTTTTAGTTAAAGATTGTCTCCAAGACTCGCAGATACAGAGGTAAGGAGTCTTAAACTTTAAGACTGTCTCCAAGATGCAGGTCCAGAGGTAAGGAGTCTTAGTTCATAAACTTTTAGATTGTCATTAGTCCTTAAAGACTGTCTCCAAGACTCGCAGATCCAGAGGTAAGTTTAAGGAGTCTTATTTTACTCTAAATCCTTAAGATTGCCTCCAACGTGTCCAAGACTCGCAGATCCAGAGGTATTGAGTCTTAGTCCTTAAAGACTGTCTCCAAGATGCAGATCTAGAGGTATGGATATTTATAAACAAGTGGTAGGAAGTGCAGAAGAACTGTTGCAGACCCTGACGTATATGTAAGGAGTTTTAAACTTTTAAGTTTAAAAGCTTATGGTAAGTAGTCTTGTGTAGGAAGTTCCAAAACTTGCAAAAGTGGTTGGACCCAAGGTAAGGAGTCCTAGAACTTAAAAGATTTGAAAATGTGCAGAATCCAAAGAAAAATATTTCAGGATTGTGGTAAGTGGTGTTAAACTTTAAAGATTGTGTTCAACACTCAGAGTCAGAGATCCTGAGGTACAGAGTCTAGAAATTGAAAGACTTGTGGCAGGTCCTAGACTGGAAAGATTGTTGTAAGGAGTCTTAGGCTTTAAAGATTATCTCCTAATATACCTAGAGACCTGACAGCTCTAGAGATAAAGAGCCTTGTGTTTAGCTTCTAACGCCCTGACTTGATGGCTTTTTTAATCAGTGTCACGTAAGTATGATTGTATGTATTTAGATTTGTGAATTTTCAGTATGTTAGGTCATGGTGCTGTCAGTGTTATAGATGGATACTTTCTTTCTAGACTTTTTGGTTTTAGACATTTCAGTTTTGGCTCTTAACCCTAGTTTGGCCCAAGGATAGACTATGAGACACGTACACAAATCATCTAATCACCACATGTGTGTTCTCCATGGAGGAGGTATGTGGTCACCACAATGTGAGATGCTGCCGAACATCAGGCTATCACCATGGTAACCTGGCAACCAATCAAACACACCCACGACCTTTGCACTGCTACTGTAAATCCGTTAGAGTTTGCTTCGCCTAGATTTCATTCAAATATAAATGCTGTCTTCTTAACTACAGCATATCTTAAAGAAACTTAAACTGTTGTTTTATTTTTGCACTTTTTGTAGAAACTACTTCACTGCTAATTCAGTTCCACATTTCCAATGTAAGTTTTTGTATTGCAACTAATGGTGGAGTGCATGTACTTTAGGATTGTTTCAATTGTGAATCTAAAATATCAGAATACTGTGAAATAAAATAACCACAAAATAAAGCAAATTTACAGTACAGAAGAATTTTTTGTGGAATCTGAATAATAGTAGAATTTACATTTAATGATGAATTTTTTCCAGGTACTGAAGAAACATGAGTACTTTGGGAAGTTTGGGAAGATCCACAAAGTGGTCATCAACAACAACACATCATATGCAGGTGCTCAGGTAAGGCACTGATTATACTTGTTTTCCTAATACCCCCCTCACATGTAGCGAAAATCGATCAGACGATGAGTCTGCGAGCTCTAAATTAGGAGGAGGCAGGAAGGGGGAAACTCTGCCATTTCTTCGTCGGCAGCAGGGTCATGCCTCCTCGTAATTTTGAGCTCGCAGACTCGTCGTCCGATCGATTTTGGCTACATGTGAGGGGGGTATAAGCATATTTCATGAGAGAGTCTGTATTTCATGTATATGAAAATTTTGGCTACATATGATATTGATACTCTATAGTTAAATTCATCGCTGCCAAAAACAGAACTCTTAACTTCAGCAGACCAAAGCAGTTTATACCTAACCATCTGTCAATTTTCATCTGCAGGCTATTTCATTTTTTTCATTGGTTGTCTTTTCTTCTGTTGTTCTGCCTATTTACATGTACTTTGTATTTATATACAGTGAAACTTGTATAAGCGACCACGTCCATAAGACGACCATCGGCCTATTACGACCGCTTTTGGCCGGTCCCGATTTTCCTCCCCATTGACACAAGCATTAAGCAACGTGGCCAAAGCGACCACTTGTCTTCTGTGACCGCGACCACCCCGAATCCGGTCCGCCCGCGACCGAAATGTTGCCGAAGACGACCGCGTCATTTTCAAGTGTGTAGTGGCCTCGATTTTTGATGATATCTGGCGGCAAATCCGCTAAAATCGGCTTGTGTTTTGGCGAAGAAAACTTGCCGAAACGACTGCGTCATTTTCAAGACTGTAGCAACTGTCGATATTTGATGATAACTCGCGAGAAATATCGCTAAAATTGGCTTATGTTTTGGCAACTAAAATGTGACCGAAACCACGGCGTCATTTTCAAGGGTATAACAACATCAATTTTTTTATTATAACTGCCGGGAAATTACGGCAAACTCATGTGTTTGGGTTCTGTTATTCGCGCCGAGCCAAAATCAAACATGGCGCCCAAGAGGTCAAACGGTGTCATTGGGAAAGTCCACTGAAGTGTAGGTAAAAATGTTGCGTGCGTTGTTATTGTACTCTACATTTAAATCCTACAAAATGCAAATTTATTTTAATAAAACTTGTTTGAAGTAAAGATAACAGATATAAAATATCTTTATGACTTTATAACACATTTTATTAGAGAATAAAAGGTGTCTGTGTGTCTTTTTAAGAAACTGCTCCCCTTGCTTCTAGTGAAGCGTCCATTTGTCAACATGAGTCATGTTTAGAAGCGTCGGTGGGGTTAAACTTGTTTTTCTCGGCAAATTTTCGCCTTCTAGGCAGCGTTGAGACTTTAAGACCCGCGCCAGAAGAGAAACAAACTCACACGCATTATTTTCATGGGTAACATCGTTGAAATGAACCATTTATTTTTCTGTCGTGCTGCCGATTTGAAAGAAGGTTCCCGTCTTGTCGGGCATGTGTGCGCATGCTTTTTGTTATGGCGGTAAGCTCCCCAACTTATTTCTGGCCCGTTGGCTGTGATTCACAAAGTAAAGATAGGCAATTAGCGTTGCTAACATGAAAATCGCATTTTAAAACGCTCGTGGGGCGTCGGGTTCTCCACCGAAAACAGCGATGTTTTTGTAAGCAATATGTAAATGGACCATTGTCTTGACGGTGTCGCCTATTCACAAGTTTTTGACAGACAATGCCGGCGGGGAAAATGACGCTGCTCCGGCTACAAAAAGCTACGAAAATTTGAAAGAAAAGCCCTAAATTTTGGAAACTTTTCAATTTTACATCAGTTGGTATAACAATACTATATATGAATCATACAGGAAGACAGTTCAACAGTGATAATATTTCTCATGTGCAAATGTACAGGTTCGTGGAATTAAACTATTTTAAAGACCATTAACTTTGAAATCATTGTGTCTGTCCTATCTTGTCAATTTTTCTTTCTTTGCACAAGAAGACCACGTGTCTAAAACGACCACTTTGCACTGGTCCCCAGGGTGGTCTTCTTAAACAAGTTTCACTGTACTACAATAGAAATTGGTGTGCACTAGAGTTTATCACGAGAATTGACTGATATTTCATTTCAGCAGACTATTATGTTAATTAGTATGTTAAGTCTTATTCTATACACCTATTTTGTACTCTGTGTAATAGTAGTTGCCATACACTGTACCATGTACAAATGTCGTGCAAGTTCTCTATATATCTCATTCCTAATCACTTGGCAAATTTCTCTCCGAAGGGTCCTAGTGCAAGTGCGTATGTCACGTTTGTCCGTTCGGAGGACGCGTTGCGGGCGATACAGACGGTCAACAACGCGCACGTGGACGGGAGAACGCTGAAGGCTTCGCTGGGGACGACAAAGTACTGCAGCCACTTCCTGAAGGGTGCGCAGTGTCAGAAACCGGACTGCATGTACCTACACGAGCTGGGGGACGAGGCTGCCAGCTTCACCAAAGAAGACATGCAGGTAAGGTTACAACTTAAAGTGCCAGTGAAATGAAGTTTCTTCTATCATTGACATAAGGATTTGGTCTAGATCTAAATCAAAGTCAACTGTATAATGTTTGCTCTTTTGATGGGACAAATAGTATTGGGTCATGAAGTCACAGAAAGTACTCCTACTCCTAGCCAGACTAGCTAATAGAGGAGTCCTTTCTATGTCGTCACAACCTTTTGCTAATTTGTCAAAGAATACTTCACCAAAGAAGACATGCAGGTAAGCAGGGTTGACGAGTCCAATAGTCCGATTGTTCCAGGCAAGTGAAAGTGCCAATCGGGCATGTCCTACCCAACTTACCTGATGGGGCAAGTAAGATTTTTCCAGGAGTGCGCCCCCTAATCTCACTTAAGTTTTGAGTGCTGAGGCTTTTGCTGTTGTTTTTCCCAAGTTCGCTGTCAATTAAAGAGCACACGGTCTACAATTGCTTTGAATATATCATGTGTTTTCATGAATAACGTTTACATGAACAATGGTGGAAATTACATTTCTCTGACACTGTAGATTCTTGGCGCTCATTCTTAATTGGCAGGAAACAATCAATCATTGATATTTCTGTTATTTTGTGGGTTTGTGGTAAATTGTTTTCCATGACTTCTTCATTTGATCAGCTTGGTACAATAATGTTCCATCTTTTGAAGAGAGCAAGATTTTTATGGAACAGGGAAAGATTAAAATGCATGTTTGGCTGTTAGTAATGGAATAGTTTTGCTGCCTTATATGCTACTTTAAATGCATTTAACTTTGCAAGGGTTTGATTTTGCGGTCGCGGGAAAACGTTTTTGTGGTGGTTTTAAGTTAGCGGTAGTGCCACAGATTGTAGCCACATAGTATAATGGATAAATGATGGCGATGGTTTTTAAGTTTGCAGTGAAATGGCTACCGAGAAAACCACGAACAATTCTGCATTTACTGTATTGGTATTTCAAAACTGTACAGAAGTTGCCTGATTATGATACATAACACATGTTTTTAATGTTTTGTGAACAGATGGGAAAACATCAGGAGTACGAACAGAAGTTACTGGAGGATCTGTACAGGAGTCAGTCAGGCCAGCTCGGTACGGCCACTCCCGCAGCAACACCATCAGTCGAGAAAAACAGATTAAACAACACAGAGAAAAGTAAAGCCAACGCAACGGCCCTCCCTAGGAAAATATCCCCCTCCCCTCCCACGGTACAACCCACGAAAGGCGGACCCGCAAAAGATCCCTGGCCAACGTTACAACAGACCAACAAACCCAACGACAGAGTCATAGGCAGCAGTGCAAATGGAATAGGCGGGGGGCAGCAAGCAGCCAATCAGAAACCTCCAGACATCCTCAGACTCCAGTCCGACAGCCAATCAAACGACCCGTTCCACAGCAACTCCAAAGAGATTTTACCCCCCTCCTCCACCTCCCCCCTCACACCCCCCAAGCTGGGAAGCCCCACACAGAATTCTACACATTTCAAGAATCCGTTTGAAATCGGCGACCTCTCGCAGTCCCTGTTCTCTCACAACGACTTCCGCAGAATATCGGCGGTGCCTCCCCAGCCGCCCCAGGCCGTGGTGCCACCACACATCCCGCCCATCGAGCCCCCTGCCGACCAGCAAGGCCTCGGTCTCTCCAACGACAGTCTTCCAGTGGAAAGCACGGACACTGATTGGCAGGCCGCCTTCGGGTTTGGAACATCGAGCAAACAGGAGGACGACCTGGGATTCGACCCTTGGGATGAATCCGCGAAGGCGCTGGCGGATCTCATGGAGAAAGAGCTGAAAACGGAGGCTGGCGGCGGCAGGGACGAATTCTCCCGCGGCAGGGACGCGCTGCACCAGTCGATGCCAAACCATTTTCAGCAGCACTACAACAACCCTTCACAGTTGCCGCCGGCAACGTCCCAGCTCCCGCCCCGTTACCAGGCCAACCAGGCCCCGCCCTTCAACAGCATGGCGGGCTCCAGAATGCCATTCATGGGGAACTTCGCTCCGGAGGCCTCGGCGCAGAACAGCGCGCCTTGGATGCAGTATCCGCAACCAGGCCTGCCCGGATTCAACCCAGGGTTTTTCGATAACTTCGGGAACGTTAACGGTCCCACGCTGGTTAGACCCCCGGGGTTCGGACTGTCGCGGGATAATGCTTCGATGAACTCGGACATTGATATGAAAGACTGGCAGGAGGGTTTGAGATCGTTGCTGCCAAACATAAATATCCACTTTGGTCCACCGATGCCGCCACAGGGTAGCAATTCACCTCCGCTTCCCCACCTCCAACCACAACAACACAACCTTCTCCCCTCACATAAATGGCCACCATCACAGTTGCAAAGACAGCCCATGCCCCCACCCCAACAACAACAGCCCCCACCCCAACAACAACAACAGCCACCACCACAACAACAGTCAGTTTCACAGCAGCCTCCGTTTTGGTTACCCGACCCGGCCATCATCACGTGCACTCCAACCAACCCCTCCAACTCCGTAGAAAACAGCACCGGCTTGTCAGAAAGTCCGCCACACTGGATGAAGTCCCTACAGGCGCTCACAGAAATGGATTCGCCCACAACGCCACACACACCCTTCATGGCACAACAACAACAACAACAACAACAACAGCAGCAGCAGCAGCCACACTTTCCATTCAGAGGTCCCACATGGCCAACACAAGCTCCCCCGCCAGGATTCCAGCCACAGAACAGACCACCAGCCAAGCCCACAGAAGTACCGCAGACCAGCTCATTGGACTCACACTGACAACAGAACAGTTGCTGTCCTCACACACACCATTCTTCCTACCTACATACATCTGCATGATTTCAGTTTTCGCTACCATGGAATGAATTCTACGGAGGAAGGTAACATGAGCTTCGTCTGCATGATCATCACGTTTCGCTGCCTACAAAACCTGCATGTTGTGACAGACTATGTTCCTTGTGCTGCGGAAAAGAAGGGTTTGTGAACCGTTGTGGAAAAACGAGACAGAGAGAGAGAGAGACTTTTCAGCCAGTTTATGGATGAAAAACATGAACCTATCCAACCCAAGGACTGGATTAAACCTTTTCCCCAATGCTGCTTCTGTGTTATGTGGAAAAAAAAACAGCAACAAAAGAAGTACATGTTACAATAAGTTGGGACTCATCTTCTTTTAGGTCTGTATGTAGTGCATTTTTCACTGTACTGCTAGGGGCAGTATCCTCAATTAACTGTGCATCTCTGTGGTTAACTGCATTTCTGTAAACTGTGATTTCAAGATACTGTAAGCTTGCACCTCTGTACCAATATGCCTTTCTGATAAATGGATGCTATGGAATGCTCCATTCCTATATTGAGGCTGTCTTCACATGTCTTCATTTGGTCAGAAACCATAAAACCACAAATTGCCAAAAATGAAAGCATCTTTCATTTTGCAGTTACCATCCGGTTTTCAAACAAAATGAAACATACTGCCTGTTCATACAAGGTGCAGATCAATTACCAAAAGTATGTTAGTTTTTTTATTTCAAATTTGTGCTCATTGTAGAAGATGAGGCGAATTTGACTCTTACTTTGTGTCCTTGCGTACTGTACAAGTTTCTTATCGTTCCGAATTTGATGTCCCCTCAAAATTACGAAAAAGGCATACTGGTGTTATGAGGTTCATGTCTGGTTAGGAAAAACACAGGGTAGATGCTGCTTATTTGATCAGAACTTACAGAACACTATGCAAATGCACCGTACCTTGTCTTACTACACTGTATATTCAAGATGAGCAAATTTATTACTATAATATTAGGTTTACTGTGAGTGGAGTTTTGAGGTTTTAGAAAATGTCGTTATCAGCCGTTCTTTGCAATGAATTGAAATAGACATCAGCATGATCTATTGTTTGGACAAGAATGGAGTATACTGAACAGGTTCAAATTGTGCTGCAGATGCAGTAGGTAGAAGTGTGATTTGGGGAAGGGAAGCAGGCAGGCAAAATCTATATTTCATTGTGAAGAAAACCATCTATTGTAATACCACAATTTATAGACAGAAAATGATGGACTACCCTTGATGATCGAGTAAGTACGTTTTTCAAACAGATGACACGATACTTTGTTACAAGTTCGAGAAAGGTTTTTAATTTTCCAGTTATGCTGAGATACAAGTCAAGTGGGAAATAATGGACAGTAAAGAAGAATGTCAGTCTTGGTCCCTGTAAAGTTTCTCAATGAATTTTCTGTGGGCACTATTGGGTTCCCAAATACTGTGTTAAACTCCACTCACAGTAAATGTTTATAGATGAATTTGCATATCTTGAGTGCACTGCTGGTATAAAGTCATGTTTAGAGTTTTGTAACAGAAACTGGAACACTTTCTGTATGGTGTTTAACTCCGATTGGTCACTTTTTCAACATTTGGTTTTTAAAACTTTGTCTTAAAAGTTGCAACATCTCAAAAGTTCTGTCCAAAAAGTTTATTTCATCTTTTTCAAGAATATCTTAAGATTACCATCCCTTCTTCTAAGGAGTGCAATTGAATTTATATCAGCATCATGTAATCTCTTCTTTGACTAATCTGTTTCATAGAAAAAATGTAGTTGCCATGGCAGAATAGTTTGGCCAATCAGAGTGCACTTTGACATTGGTTGCCTTGACAACATGTTCTGACCAATCAAAGTGCAAGCTGAAGATCACCCGATAAGATGCCATGGCGACATGAGTAATACATTGCAAAACAAGTGGACACAGGATCCAAAAATTTGTAGGTTGAATCTAAAGTCTTTGTTCTGTTGAAATGAAGGACAATCCCTGTAGCTGCAGCTTTCATATTGGTTGTGAAGTAATGTCACGAACAAACTATGGTCTTAGCAAGGTTTTGCCTATTGGTTTTCTACTTTTAGTACTGTATATGTAATCACTTTGATTGTGGCACTCAATGTGAAATGTAGTAGTATAGTATGCAGAACATTACAGTGCACACTCAATTCAAGGACCACAAGTGATGGTGGATGTTGCCTTAGAGCTATTCCTCTTGGCTGCGAGGAACATTTCTGTAAGACAAAGGCATCATTCTCAAGTCAAGAATATATCCTCATTTCACATATGGTGGTAGGCCCTGATGTTGAGTGCACACTGTATGGCTTAGACTTGGAGTCCTCTGTAAGGGCATGGGCACATGTACACTTGTTGGATAAGCCAACATTTTTCTATACTGGTAGTGAGTGTCTATTCTTTACTAGATCCAATGTAGTTACCTACCACTTGCATGTGGTGTGTGAAAGAAAAGAACAAAAACACTTGCTTCGTAGTCATTGTAGTGTTGAGAGGAAGGCATATACTCTGATTTCATGCACGGCAGTACTTTAGTCAGGCCTTCTGATTAATGCATAGAGAAAAAATGTTTGTGCAAAAACCGAAAAGAAAACTTTTTAAGAATCATCGTCATCCATTAGCAGTTGTATCTCACGCTGATCTACCACTTCATACCATACTGCTAAGGATTGTTATTTGTTTGTATCGTATACATAGAAAAGACAAAGTATGTATTTAATGTTACAATAACTATTATAGATATAAATGCGTTAGTAGTCCAGGATTCCACTACCTTAGTGAGCATCGTTTAGAAAGAAACTGTATGTTGGTAATAGTGTCCGAAGTGTGCTGTATAGCTACTAGGTAACTTCCTTAATATTTAGGTGCCCCTGCCTTGCTTGAAAGGACTCTTAGTCTTACTGCATTCTTGAAATATGTTCTTGTAGCATTGTTTCTCATCCTTTGTATGCTTTAAGGTTTACTCTTATTTCCTGGCAGCTGCCAAACGATTCAAGCCATGTCCCAAAAGTTGAATAGCAAAAAAACGGCAGAAAAATGTACAACAGAAGCAAAGAAGGTTCTTTCCTGTCCTTGGGTTGGATTGGGAAAAGTAATGACATGTAAGAACGTATTGAGAATAAAGAAACAAATGGTTACCTGATGTTATTTGTGTAGGGTTATGAAAAAAAATCACTCAATACTCATGTAGAAATTGAGAGGGGCGAGTAAGAACAGAAAGAAACAAACATGCCAACACCCGGGATCGAACCAGATTACAAATCGTGACCGCTATCGCTATCGCCACAAAAGCTCTAGAGCCCTTGGGCAAAGACGGTAGGCGGTATTTGAACACCACTGTTACACCATGCTTTGCCCTAAACCCTAGAAAGTTTAAGTGTGACCGGCAGTCTCACAGCGCCAACTATCGATATTGGTTAGTGCTGCACTTGCTCACACACGGTCTCAGCGTAAGCTATCAACATTACTTCCGAAAATAGTTTCATCAGGTTGGTAGAATATAGGATGAAGGAGAATTCTTGTTACTCAACCAGTGGGTACTTACATAGCTTACGTTTCGATGTCTCTCAAACAACTTCAGCACACCTCAATACAAATAGTCGGCGTCGTCTGACTGTAGTGCAGACAAACATATCATAGGGTATAGGGCTACGCGTGGG
>NC_049997.1:7350706-7404850 GCF_000003815.2 Branchiostoma floridae
TATTTGCCAATGATACAACTCATTACACGGATCTGGCTAGGCAGCTTGGGGCTGGTAGCGGCAGTTCCACAGAGATACAGACGTCATTATATCATCGGTCGACGTGATCGCACATGTTAGCACATGTTTACACACGACAGGGTTATACCGCCCCTTACGGGGTGACATACCCTTTCATATGCGCCAGGTCTCCCGTCCGGGTGAATGATGTGAATCACCGCGACGGGAAGCTACCGATAGGTAGTCAGTATCTCTTGAGTATAGGTAGGAAAGCCATAGAAACGTAAGCTATGTAAGTACCCACTGGTTGTGTAACAAGAATTCTCCATCCTATCAACATTAGTTACCTCCATGGCTGGTGGTCTTTTTCGTTATATTTCTACCGCTTTAGTTTTCACGAAACCAACACATATCTAAAAGAACAGCCGTTCAAACACTTCCAACTCCTTTATTTCATTTTGAAAGAGTTTCTTACAAGCTGGCACAGTTTTAATTGCATATTAGACATTTTGTACATCAACATTCACTCTTAGGAAAATATTAAAGGTATGATTCTCGTTTAGATTATAAGCTAGTTACGCATACACCTTCAACTCCTGAACTATCCTGTAAACGGTATTTTCTAAAGTAACATCCTTGCAAAATATACACTTCGTATAAACTAGATTCTGTCGTGCTACTCGTGATTAGCGCTATCCTACATTTTTCAATGTAATATTATTCTTAAGATCAATACTAAAATCGAGTTTCATGGAAACTGCAATGATAAATTTTAGATACTAGCGTTACGTTTCCTTCTGAACTTCCTTTGCAAGTTTAGTAGGCGTTAAGAATGCTGGCGTCCTATTCGTTGATTGGTTTGGTTTGGTTATAGTTATACAGATCTCCATTAGTGACTGATATGACACTATTCTTCCTGGAGTCCGGGTGATTTGTAGAGAATCACCAATTCTAGAACGATTTCGCACCATCGCACGTGTGGGGGTTCTTTAACGTGCCTGGGGTATGGGACCTCCATTTTACGTCCTATCCGAGGGACGGCCTTATGCCTAGCCGAAGCTAAGTACTCATTTTCACCTGAGGAAAGTGAGGAAAGTCGTGTAAAGTGCCTTTCCCAAGGTCGGTAAGATCGGTAGCACGGCAGCTGGATTCGAACCCGCAACCTCTCGGTCACGGGCCGAACACGGTCCCGCTGCGCTACGCGATTCCAAGTTCCATCTCGAGGACGCACATACGTGAGTAGACGTCGTCCCAGTCCATGTAGCCGCCCTGCAGATGGCGGGTGCCGCTGTCGGGGCTGTACGCTGACCGGCCATGTAGAACACGAGTGTTATCGAAAACCATCATTTCACCTAGACAGACAACAAACGGATGAGTACGACGCTTAGAGAGAGTTTTATTATCGGTTTCATGACTCCTATGTCAGCACATATACAGTAAATTGTACAACGAATTACAGCCAACTTCTTTTAACTGCACAAACCCCCAAATCCCGTTGGGGTGCGGTGCGGCTGGATAACTTCGCTTTGTTGCACCGCCCGGATAATTGCACGGAATATGCTGGAAAACTGTGGGTTACGTTGTTCAATTAAACCGTTTCTATCGTACATGATTAAACAGGAATCAACATGATAAGGATGCTCCCGATTGTCTTGTCTGAGAGGTGTTGGCCACCAGGCTTTTAGGGACCTGACCACGTTGAAGGGCTGCTAGAGGAGTTATTTAGTCAGACTAACCTGCCGCCATTTTCAGGCGTACGCAGTTCCTGGGCAGGTACATGATGGTGTTAAAGGCCTTCAGTGCGTCATAGAACGGCTGGACCTGGTCAGCAGGCATGTCCAAGATAGAGGCTCGGGTAGGATCGCTGTAGCTGATGGACTGGATCTCGCCATGATCATTTAGCCTGGACGAAATACCAAAGGAAAGTTTAAGTCAATACCAATGACAATGAAGTTTATTGCATATTCATGCCCCATTGGGGCTAAATGCAGTCCGTTTGGTACAAAAGGTAGTAAACGCAGAGTTATACATATACTATAGTTTACATGCATCTTCTCTCTTCCTAAAATATTTGTAGATGAACTTACAGAGATCTTCCAGTATATTGTGGTCAGATGATGACATGAGATATTTGAACATATCTTCCTTCGTTATGTGCGCATATTTCTGAACTACATACCAGTACTACTAGTAGTACTAAGTAGTACTGGTATTGATTAAGTTTTTCATTGCAACTCCGTGCTTGAATGCCATGGTTACTTTGGACGTTAGTTCTTCATGAAAACATTATTAAATCTGCTTCACATACTTCAAGGAGTATTAGATCTGATTTAATACTTTTTGTCGGATGTATTTCTAGTCTGTATGTTTGTCTTTGCCCGTCCGTATTCATTTGAATATTGTAGATAGAAAGAATGTGAGGAGTTAAATCTTGAAACCGGAGACTGATAGGAAGATCAGTTTGGCCCGGATCCAATGTTGGTCCAGCAGGCTGGTTATAAAATGTATGAAACATCTTAGGCAGAATTCGCGAGAACTTCCTAATAATGAATAAAACACGAAAATCACAAAGCACTAAATACTTCACGGAGGTATAAGATGTTGTAGTCTGATTAACACCAACTCAGCTGTCCTGGGCTGTATATGTAATTGGCCCCTCCCCTAGGAGGTCGGTAGATGTTTGGCGGGCTGCTATAAGCAAGATTTAATCAGGCTAAAGATGTTCTATTTCCGGTATTATTGGGGCAAAGTGTAACTGTTAACAAAGTCACCTTATAATGTTTTGTCTTTGCTTGTGAATGTACTTTTGGTAGTCTATTCCGAAGTGACAAAAGGCGACTTTGAGCGTGGTAAGAAGTCGGAAGGCGTCCGGATTTTCTTCCTTTAGTTGATGAGCGGCGTTGAAGCCATCCACCAGGCTGTTGTCGCCCCCCTCCCCCTTGGTTTGCTCGATACAGTGTAGCATTTGAACCTGTATAAAACAGTTTTCTAATGAGAAATGCGTTTTTTTACCTTCACCAAGGAGTGAATGTTTACGGTAATCCGGTAATTTGTTTGAACAGTATTTTATAATGAATGAAGATCTTTATAGCACATTTTGCCCAACTGGGCAAAGCACAGGTCACATGGCAACACTTATAAACATGTAACAATGTAAACAATCATATACATTTATATGTCAGTATAAACGTAAAATCTACTCTAGCACATTCGACTTCATCTCGTTTCTTGGTAATTGTATAAATGTAGCTTGCTTTTTTGATTGGTTAAAGTTGGTTGTCGAACATAAAATTCTCTTTACTATTCAAGTATCTGAAGTGGAGTATAATGTGGCTTAACAACATAACGTTAATTCAAGAAGCAATGGATGGGATGTCATGAAATTTGGTACGTGGCTTGGTCTGTTCCTATCAAAAAGTAGATATTGATATTATGTATGATAAAATTAGAACAATATAGAAATATCCGTGACCAGTTTCATCAGGTTGGTACGTCACTGACTGAAGAGACTCTTTTTACACAACCAATGCTTTATTCTCACCGACGTTTCGTTTTGTGACCGCATCTGAACTGTGAGCAGCGACACCTGTCCTGCAGTACAATGTGAACCAGTCAGAATTGCCCTGAAGAAGGTGACAGACGGTCACCGAAACGTCGGTGAGAATAAAGTATTGGTTGTGTAAAAAGAGTCTCTTTATTCAATATAGAAATATGTTTATAAATGCATTTGAAATCAATAACATAAAGCTGAACTGACCCCTGGTTTATAGTTGTAATAGTTTAGGTCCGTATGTAGTCCTAGTTTCGCGCTGGTGTACGCCATATCACTGCCGGGTTTCGATTTGTTGACCACTGCGAACTCCTTTCTGTGTGAGTATGAAAATCAGGAACTCTAAATCTCTACATCTGAATTTGTCAACTAGTATGACTTCCCCCTCGTGCTAACACGCTAGCTTTAAGAAACAGATACATACACAAAAGCGGCAACGTAACGGCGATACCTCCCGTTATACACCTATAAAGACTTGTCGCCTATCAGATCTTACTCAAAGTGCTTCCTTGCAAGAGATTTTCTTAATCTCAGAATTGTTGAAGGAGAGGGTAAAACCTACGTCAATCTTTCTCGATCTTTTTTTTTTCAAATAAATGACCGACGGTGTTCGTCTTAAAAACTTGTCTGGTATAGTTTACATAATTATATCAGGGCAATATATTTACGAGTAGTTTGAACATCCGGGATCTTTTTTTTTTCAAAATAAAAACACCAACCCGAAGCCTGCAGTTTGTTTGAGAAACGCCACCCGATTGGCTAGTCTTTCCACCTGCCCGACGTCACAGGGGACGTTCTGCACCAGAACGAGGCCAACAGAATCCAGGATGACCAAGAAGTCGTACAACGCTCGGTCGTCTGTCAGAAGGACGGGGAAGTCGGCTTTGGGCAAGTCGTGCTTTATTTCAGCGCCCCATAACTGGGTCTGCAGAAAAAAAGAGTTAACGAAGGAAATACAGTCATCCTCAACTAATTATAAACATGATATTTTACGTCCCTCTGGTTGTTGTACAATGATGCTTCGCTACAATGAATGAAGACATTTTTGTCTCACTGGACGAAACACAGGTCACATGTCAACAAAGACAATCAAATACAATGTACATGAAAAGGTATGAACCCATAATCTACGTTAGCTAGAAAAATGTACTTTCGACTTCCCCTCGCTTCCCCTTGTATGGTTCGTTATGGTTGGTTTATCGAGCCGGCAGCAAGTGTAAGGAATATAACTCCTTACTACTCAGGTACTGTAAATGAATTTAAGTTCTCGGGGATTTAATTTCGCGGTAGCGGGAAAAGGGACTTTTCGTGGTGGATTTAAGTTCGCCATAACACCATAGACTGCAGTCTAATACCATGATAAAAAAAATGTTACCGCGAGCATTTCTGCATTTACATTATCTAAAGCCAGCCTAACCTACCTGGTCCATCGACTTCTCGATGAGTGTGTTGGGTTCTTAAACATACAGAGGCTCGTGAACACACAAATTTGAGTTTTATGTTGAGACATTCGAACGTTTACCTTTCTCTGCCAGCTTCTTTCCCTCTCTGACATGGCGTATGCTGAGAAACAGCGCTCCTTCAACCATTGCCATTCGTACTGACTCTGGTGTCCGTCCGACCATTCTACCCACAGCAACCCTCCTCTAGCTGGGAAGGGACAAAGATTTTCATACGAGATTTCTTTCCTTTACCAACACAAGACTTTGATTATCGGGATGTCAATGACCTAACAACGATTTCCGTCACACTCAGCTGCTGGAGGATACAGGTTTGCAGGTCAACGAGCTCCGTTCAATCATGCTGGACAGGAACATGTGGAGACGCTGGTGTCACCTCTCCGAGGATGAACTAAACTGAATTATATGAAACTTCATATTCACCTTGTGACTCTGCCCTGACTGGGGAAACGTTCACATCCAGATCCGACATCAGGACAAGCCGAGAGCAGGAATCTGGTTTGAAACACTGCGGGCACTGTGATACACAAAAAAAAATAAGTAACATAAGAGTCGACATTTCATTTCTACTTATCTCTATAACCTCAGTTTCTGATGGTTCCATGGCGGCCTTAGCTATTTTTGCAATTACCAAGGCTGAATTTTTGACAGGCTTCACGAGCTATAATTACAGTACATAGACATAGTGGCTTTAACCTTTGACCTGCAGATTCCAAGAATGGATAAATCGTCACTGAAACAATGGCAGTTGAAACGAGACTGTCTACACTACACTTAGTCGAGTTATCTGTAAAACTAGTTTGAAATTTGGCAGATGATTCATGTGTTTAATTATTTGATTATGTGTAACACCGAGCGACTGCCTTACCCTTTGATTTGACTCACCTGACAATTGTCCCTTAGCCAGACGTAAGGAAAACTGCTAACACCCCCGTCCGACCATTCCACTTCCACCATTCTAGCAGCTCTGTTTAGCCCAACTTTCTCCATTGAACTTTCCTGAACCTTACCGCTTCCAATTAAGGCGGAGAGGCGTCTCGTAGCAGCAACGAGCGGAGGGAGTATAGCGCGTGAGACAGGAGCGATCTGTTGTTGCTGTTGAAGAGCACGTACACCATGAGACGCTCGTGTCCCAGGGGCGGTCAAGTTGAACCGATTTCCAACCTTCCTTACACTTCGAATTCGCACTGACATAACTAAACTATATCGTGACCATTTGCTGGTTATTGTTGCTACTAGAAGTCTTTGGTATGGACGCAGCAGAAGCACAGGGAGCGCCATGTTTGTTTTGTGTCGGTTGTTCTACTGGTTTTCAGCATCATTGAACTTTGTTCACTTTGTAACCTTTCGAACCGTCACGCAATATGTCCTTCGTTATCGCACACTCTTGCTCTATCTAATCTGTATTCAGATATGTCCTGTGCGCGAGTGTTCTAATTCTATTAACTTGACGGCAAGAATTAAAACAGTCATTTCTTACGCATGCGCACTAATGCGAATCATTTTTCTTTCACACTACAGAGGCAGAGCCCCTCTTGTCAGATATATTCTGTATATATATAGAAGAGTTATGTCTACTATTATAATCATAGATTTCTCTGTAAGTAACACAGACTGGAGCGGGTTCTGGTTAACGTTGTACGTAGATCATGCTAAACTTACAACCTCAGTGTCAGTAGCACATGGTCTAGGTTACAACAAGAGATACAATGATACACAATACAAGTTACCAATAACCTTTAGCCAGAGTTTCTTGACGCTGGGAACAAGTTCTCTAGCAACTACAACGAAACTAGACATAACTAACAAGCGACCTTACTGCAACCCAGACGATATCTAACTGCTTATTAATTTCAAGTGACGCGTCAAGCAACGTCATCTACATGCAGATCTCTGTAGCCAATCAGGCTGCTCTCACCAGTCATTGGTCACTTACATTCCAAATATGGTCATACTTAATCTATAAATCACAAGTCATGGCCATTTCAGCACTTCGAGTACACTAGTGGATCACTGCTCTTCTTTTGTTATGGTTCTTATGATGTGTAAATAAAAATGACTAAGAAATCGACTACATTTCAAACAGTTGTTGTGCTGACTCAAACATACTTTATAATAGTAGATGAAACCACGACCTGATCGACCCGACTGTAAAATCTAACATGGAATATATACATGTAACCTCTGGACGAGCCCCATACTATATTAGGTTTATAGACTGGTTTACTGAAAACGGCCTATGCCAAACAGCTTTTTTCGGACTCCAGACTTAAATCATACGTAATGTAACATTGCAGACTGGATTTCACGTGCTACTTTCATTACACCATGAAACTCTGATCAGCATTTATCCAACTGTAGCATTATTCATTCCCTTATGACTATTTCTGCAAGTTTAGTAAACCGGTGTCCTATTCTTTGATTCCATGGTCCATCTCGAGGACGCGCATGCGTGAGTAGACGTCGTCCCAGTCCATGTACCCGCCCTGCAGATGCCGGGTGCCGCTGTCGGGACTGTACGCTGACCGGCCATGTAGAACACGGGTGTTATCGAAAACCATCATTTCACCTAGACAGACAACAAACGGCTGAGTACGACGCTTATACTATAGAGAATCTTATTATCGGTTTGATCACGTCTATGTCAGCACATATACAGTAAAGGCCTGTTAATTGTACAACGAATTACAGCCAACTTCTTTTAACTGCACGAAATCCCCAAATCCCCTGGGGGTGCGGTGCAGCTGGATAACTTCGCTTTGTTGCACCACCCGGATAATTGCACGGAATATGCTGGCAAACTGTGGGTTACGTTGTTCAATTAAACGGCTTCTATCGTACATGATTAAACAGGTATCAACGCGATATGCATATGGATGCTCCCAATTGTCTTGACTGAGAGGTGATGGCCATCAAGTTTTTAGGGATCTGACAATGTGAAAGGACTGCTAGAGGCATGATTTAGTCAGACCAACCTGCCGCCATTTTCAGTCGTACGCAGTTCCCGGGCAGGTACATGATTGTGTTGAAGGACTTCAGTGCGTCATAGAACGGCTGGACCTGGTCAGCAGGCATGTCCAACATGGAGGTACGGGACTGGTCACTGTAGCTGATGGACTGGATATCGTCCTGATCGTTTAGCCTGGACGAAATATCAGAAGGAAGTAGTTTTGACTGATCATGAAGCTTTTCATTGCAACTTTATACTTAAATGTCGTGGCAACTTTGAACTGGTTCTTCATGAAAACACGAAAGTATTAAATCTGAAACAGCCGAAGATTCGTTTACTTTTTGTGGGATGTATTGTTTGTCTGTGTGTTTGTCTTTGCCTGTCCGTATGTGCGTGCATAGACAAGATGTTAGGAAAAATGTTGTAACAAGAAGGAAGATTAGGTTGACTCGGGCCCAAAGTTGGTTCATCAGGCTGGCATAAAACATCTTGAGCAGAATTAGCTAGAACTTTGTTATGATGAATGAAATTTGAAATCAACAAAATACTGAATACCTCACGGAGGTATGAGGTGCCTTCTTGTATTTAGTAGTTAGCTTGTCTGGCTACATTCATAAAGTTACCTTATGACGTTTTGTCTTTGCAGGAGAAAGTACTTGTTATAGTCTACTCCGACGTGACGAAATGTGACTTTGAGCGTGGTGAGAAGTCGGAAGGCGTCCGGATTTTCTTCCTTTAGTTGATGAGCGGCGTTGAAGCCGTCTACAAGGCTGTTGTCGCCCCCATCCCCTTCGATTTGCTCGATACAGTGTAGCATTTGGACCTGTATAAAACACAGTTTTATGAGGTGCCTTCTTGTATTTTGTAGATAGCTTGTCTGGCTATTGTTTTATACACAGTTTTAAACACAGTTTTATAACTGGAGTTTTACCTTCGACAAGAAAAAATTGTTTTCGGTAACGTTTGTTTGTACTTTCGAATGTTTGTGGTTGAAAAAAGAATAAGCTACGATTGGATTTTCATAAAATCTGGTATGTGGCTAGGCCTGGTCCTATCAAATACAATATGTAGAAATTATTACAAGAAAATTTAGAATATATATATACAGTCAAACCTGTATTAGGGGCCACCTCTACAGAGGGGCCACCTGTCCATAGTGGCCACTTTTTGTCGGTCCCTTGGGTATTTTATCTACAAATTACCACCTCTATACAGAGACCACCTGTCTATGGTGGCCAAATTTGTCCGGTCCCTTGAGTGGCCGCTATAGACAGGTTTGACTGTACATGTATTCATACATTTGAAAGAAAGAACGCAAAGCTAAACTGACCCCTGGTTTACTACTGTAGGAGTTCAGGTCCGTATGTAGTCCCAGTTTCGCGGGGGTGTAGGCCACGTCACTACCGGGGTTCGGTTTGTTCACCACTACGAACTCCTTCCTGTGTTAGTATGAAAATCAGTCTATTATCAACTCTCTACATCGAATCTGTCAACTAGTGTACCCCAGCCCCCTTCGTTGTATCACACACATTCATGCCCAGAAGCGGCGATGACATCCCGTTATACAGATATGAAGGCTTGTCGCCTTTCAGATCTTAATCAAATTGCTATGCAAATCTCTTCATATCATAGCTAATATGCTTGCAAGAGATTTTCTTAATTCCAGAATTGTTCAAGGAAGGGCAAAATTTACGTCACTCTTTCTTGATCTTTTTCAAATGAATGACGTGTTCGTCTGACACAATTGTTATATAATTATACCAGGGCAAAACATTCACGGACAAACTGAGGGGTTTGCACTTTCGGGATTTTCTTTTGCAAAAATAAAAAACACCAACCCGAAGCCTGACGTTTGTCTGAGAAACGCCACCCGATTGGCCAGTCTTTCCACCTGCCCAACGTCGCAGGGGACGTTCTGCGCCAGAACGAGGCCGACAGAATCCAGGATGACCAAGAAGTCGTACAACGCGCGGTCGTCTGTCAGTAGGACGGGGAAATCGGCTTTGGGCAAGTCGTGCGTTAACTCAGCCCCCCATAACCGGGTCTACAGGTCCGGAAAAAAAAGGGTTGATAAATGACGGGCAATTCAGTAATCCTCTACCCATGTATTCAAACCTATTATAGCTCCAGAGTCTCTGCTTTCCTCTCCGCAAATATTTGTTGCCCTAGGGGACAGAATACACTTGAGACCTATGATAGGTTTGGATATCAGGCTGGTAATCCTCAGTTGATATGAATCATAATGTTCTTATAAGTCTAGCTGGTAGTACTATTACAGCGCGGCCTCGCTCGCACCGGGTCACCCTTTCCAACTCGATGAGTTTATTGGCCTGTTGGGTTCTTTTACTTACAGAGGCTCTACACCCGATAGACACATAAATTTGAGTTTCATGTTGAGAAATTCGAACGTTTACCTTTCTCTGCCAGCCTTTCCCCCTCTCTGACATGACCTGTGGTGAGAAACAGCGCTCCTTCAGCCATTGCCAGTCGTACCGACTCTGGTGTCCGTCCGACCATTCTACTGACAGCAACCCTCCTCTGGCTAGGAAGGAACAAAGTTTTTTTTATTGATCTTGCAAAGGGAATAGCAAACATTATCACGAACCATCCAACGGGAAATAATAGACAATGAAGAAATTATATAGAAATGATATGACCATTACCTACATTTGATATCAACGGAAGTATATTTCAAATATAACTAGAGTTCGGGGACCTCATACCTCCATGAAATATTTATTGCTTTTTTGTGGATGGTATGTATGTTTATAGTCGGTTGTATTTGAGAGTAATGGTTATATAATATAAATGTTATGGGAAAGTAGTGATGTATTTATTTAATGACACAGAGGATGTCCATCTGATTAGTAATTATCAAAATGTGACACTTAATTGTGTAATGTGCGTTTAAGAGATCGACGGCATATGGTAGCGTGGTGTTCCTTAAGCTTGATGTTTGGCATTTAAAATGTCTAAGGTTGTCACCATTATTGAGGTTCGACTATGTGCCTCAGAGCTGTGTGGTGGGAGGAAGTTGGGAAACTCAGAAAGAAGAAGGGATGTGGCCAACTTTAGTCAGATGGTGATTTGATTTTCCACCAATATGTCATAACATCAGCTGTTCACACGGTACAAAAACGAGATGCACACTTTCCTCTGACAGCCCTACACCAACTGTAAGATGAATACTTGGCGCCAACCCCGTCTGCTGTCAACAGCTGTCACCTCACCATCTGCTTGGAGCTAAGCAAACACATAAAGCACGATGCCTGTACCAATATATCTCAAATATAGGGGTGATTTCTGATATTATTACATCGATTATAACGACAGATACGGCTACCAAAATCTCATCGATTCGAGCTTTCATCACACCCCACCAACACAACAAGTATGAAAGCAATCCATCCAGCCGTTCTTGAGTAATCATCTACACAGACAGAGACACATAACAGAAAATATAACCTCCATTCCATGACATTTCATGGAGGTAATAACTAGCACAACAGAAGTTCAAATAAGTTCACAAGAATTGAATGAAAATTCAGGCAAACTCAAACGGTGAGGTATTGTTCAGCATTATATCACCTTGGGACTCTACCCTGACTGGGGAAACGTTGACATCCAGATCCGACATTAGAATAAGCCGACAGCGTGAGTCGCGTTTGAAACACTGTGGGCACTGTCGACAAACATACAAACCGTTTATTCCACACAAACAATAATCAACATAAGAGTAAATGAATAATAAGTGAATAAATAAGAGTCGAAGTTTCATTTCTACTTACTTTTTCAAGCTCGGTTTCTGATATCGATACGTGGCTTTCGAATTCCATGGTGATCTTAACTATTTTCAACAGTACCAAACCTGCACAGGGTATAATTACAGTACCTAGCTATACTGTGGCCTTGAGGCTTAACCCTTGACCTACAAATTCCAATAAGCCCAACAATGGGTCACGTCAATCGTCACTGAAGCAAAGAGATAGAATGGTACAGGCTGCATATTTTAACTACACCAGTGGCATCTGTATAACTAGTTTGAAATTCGTCAGCTTGATTAGAATGGTGCGATTATCTACTTAATGTTACGTTAAGGAAATGCTTAACTATCGACTTACCTGACAATTGTCCCTTAGCCAGATGTAAGGAAACCTGCTAACGCCCCCGTCCGACCATTCCACTTCCACCATTCTATCAGCTCCGTTTAGCCCAACGTTCTCCATTGAACTTTCCTGAACCCCACAGGTTCCACTTAAGGCGGAGAGGCGTCTCGTAGTCGCAACAAGCGGAGGGTACCCAGCTCGTAAGACAGGAGCGATCTGTTGTAGTTGCCGCTGAAGAGTATGCAGACCATGCATATGGGACGTAAGTGTCTCGGGGGCGCCAGCGGTCGAGATTGGCTTGTTCTCAATCCTTCCCAGACTGTGCCCTGACAGAACTGAACTCAGTCGTGACCACTTGCTAGCTCCTACTAGCAGTCGTTGGTATGGCCGAAGTAGTAGCACAGAGAGCGCCATGTTTACCTTCGTCTCGTGACTGGGTTTTCAGTATCCTTGAACCAATGAACCTTGTAACTCGTTGAACCGCCAAACAATGCAGAATTCGTCACTGAACTTTCCTATGCTTGAAAGACCTTGAAATATTGACACACAGCTGTGACTGTGTAATATCAAAAATTAGCTGTTTTAGCTTAGGATCAAATCCCTACTATATCGACAGGGCAACAATATATTACCAATTTCTTACCCACTCAAGACATTTTTTCTTTCACACTGCAGAGCTCGAGCCCCTCTGGCAAGATAATACTAGTACATGCACTTCCAGAAGTTCCAATTTTCGCGACCTGGTGGCCGCCATGCTATAGACAAAGACGCCTGGAGCAACATTATTCGTGGCACCTCGTACTACGAGGATGAACTGAAAGTTTCAATGAATCACCGCTGTCCTTTCGTTAGGGTATTCTGACGTGAAAATAAGCATCACTAAGAAATCAACCATGCCTCTGTTATAAAACCATATCTAGAGATCAGGCTGACAAACTCCTACCTATAAGAACTGAACCAACGTTAACCCCACATTTTCCCATTTAGATGGGGTGGGGTGCACAATAGTATGATGACATTTGTGATGCTGGATTCTTTCACATTCCTGAGGTGTGGCTATTTTCAAACACGGAAACAATAAATGCCCCCTATAGAGTACTGCAATTCCTTTCTGTAAATTGAAAATCTTCGCCCTAAACCCTGAGGACTAGGAAAAACCTTTGACCTTTTTGCAAACTGCTATTCTGCATAATAGGTGAAACATCTCAAAAAGCAATAAAATGCATACTCGATGAGTTTACACCTACACTTTTAAGTTTTATTGTGTTGGGTAGAAAGTTAAAATACTAACAGTGCTACGTATATACTAACACATTGTTTTTGCAAAAGTAAGGAATCACAACAAAACCTTATAAGCTGATACTACAATGTAGAATGCAGACTTAGTAGAGCTTTCCTACTACTCAATTCCAGTACATACACGTCTTGTCATGTCCCTTAAAATACAGTTTTGTATCTTGTTTGTATCTTTATACTACAGGAACATAAGTCACAAAACATTTTTCCACATGTGGTATATGGCCTCTGTCATCAGCCCTATTGTATTGGCTATTACTAAAACGTTCTATTCGAGAATGACATTCTCTGCCACATACGGCATGGCTGTGAGCTGAACCATTTCTGAAGCAAAGTTACTTTCTTCACTTTTCCTCTGCTCTGTGTCTGCATGCTTTGCCATATGCCTTCTCAAAATATGTTTCTGGTAAGTTTTATATGAACACAGGTCACAGGGAAATATCTGCTTCCCCTCGTGTTCTGCTTGATGTACTTTTAACTCATGCTTGGTGTGAGCAGAGAAAGCGCAGAGCGTACAGCTGTGGTTTTTCTCCTTGTTATGTGTCTTTAGGTGCTGTCTTAGGTCACTCTGTTCTTGTGCACTGTAGGGACACTGATCGCAAGTGAAGGGCTTGCTTCTGTTTTCTGTATGTTTGGACGTGATGTGCCTTGTGAGAGTCTTCTTCTCATTTGCCGCATATTCACAGTGGGGACATTTGAAAGGTCTCACACCGGAGTGCGTAGCCATGTGCCTGTTAAAGTTACTAATCATCGCTGCCCTGAAACCACAAATCTCACACACAAAGGAGTAGATGCCATGTTTGGAGCCCATGTGACACAGCAGGCTGTTTTTGGAGGCAGCTGCATAATCGCACTCTTCACACTTGTATGGTTTTTCTTCCAAGTGACGATATCGATGCTTTATCAACGTACTGCTGCTTGTTGCCGCGTACGGGCAGTAAGAACACTTGTAAGGTTTCTCGCCAGTGTGTTTTCTCAAGTGGATAACGTGTTCTTTCTTTGACGATGTAACATAGTCACACACTTTACACTCAAATCGTTTCTGTTTTTCTTTTTGTACTTTGCGTTTCTTTTCATTACTGGGTGGCTTGCATCTGTTCTCCGTATGTTTGGACGTAATGTGCTTTGTGAGAGTGCTCTTCTCAATTGCCGCATAATCACAGTGGGGACATTTGAATGGTCTTACACTGGAGTGCGTAGCCATGTGCCTGTTAAAGTTACTAATCATAGCTGCCCTGAAGCCACAAATCTCACAAACAAAGGAGTAGACGCCATGTTTGGAGCCCAAGTGGCATAGCAAACTGTTCTTGGAGGCAGCTGAATAATCACACTGTGAACACTTGTGCGGTTTTTCTTCCAAGTGTCGATATCGATGCTTTATCAACGTGCTGCTGCTTGTTGCCACGTATGAACAGTACGAACACTTGTAAGGTTTCTCACCGGTGTGTTTTCTCAAGTGGATAACATGGTCTTTCTTTGACGATGTAACATAATCACACTCTTTACACTGAAATTGCTGCTGTTTCTCCTTTTGTACCTTGACCTTCTTTTCATTGTTGGATGACTTGTTTCCATTCTTAGTATGTTTGGACGTAATGTGCCTCGTGAGAGTCTTCTTCTCATTTGCCGCATAATCACAGTGAGGACATTTGAATGGTCTCACATCAGAGTGTGTAGCCATGTGCCTGTTGAAGTTACCAATCATTGCTGCCCTGAAGCCACAAATGTCACATACATGGGAGAAGATGCCATGTTTGGAACCCATGTGGCACAACAAACTGTTCTTGGAGGCAGCTGAATAATCACACTGTGAACACTTGTGCGGTTTCTCTTCCAAGTGACAATATCGATGCTTTCTCAATGTGCTGCTGCTCGATGCTGTATACGGGCAGTCCAGACATTTGTAAGGTTTCTCGCCAGTGTGTTTTCTTAAGTGGACAACAAGGCGTTGTTTTGACAATCCCACGTAGTCACACTCTTTACACTCAAATCGCTTCGGCTTTTCTTTTTGTACCTTGCCTTTCGTTTCATTGCTGGATGCTGTACAAGTGTTTCCTTTGTGCTTTTGATCCAGATGATTTTGAAGTGTGACTTTTTGTGATGCAATGTACCTACAATGTGGACACTTATACTGCCTCAGTGCCTCTTCACCGAGGGTTTTCATCTGAAAAGTTACATTAAAAGATGCCACCTTTTCCGAATGTTCAGATTTCTTTCCAGTACATGTCTCCTTTTTAACTTCTGTTTTCAACTCCTTTGACATTTCCAGCTGCTCTGTAACATCATCTGTAGTTTCTGCACCATCAGAAGTTCCTAAGAAGGTAATTTCTGTTGAGACGGCATCCATTTCTTCATCACAGTCTTCATCATCATGTTTTGCTTGTAGATCAGCATCTTGCACCTCTGGTAGGACCATGGCCACATCTTGTTCCAAACTGCCACCTGCACAGATAGAAAACTGACTACTGTCTAAATCCATTCCATTATCTGAGATGTTGGAGTCAGACATATCCTGTTTATCAGTACTGACTTTGGGACTGTGGATACTTCCTGTATTGTAATCTTCTGGAGTGAATGGATCATATTCGTCGTCACTTTGGCACTCTCCTGTCAGACTTTCAACAGGTGGTGGTTCGTTCTGCTCTTGGATTTCTGACTCTACATCCCCACTAACCATTCCTTCCTGAGTGCAGTATTCACCATCTTTTCTCTTCGTGTCTTGTGAGGAGTCTGTTTCTGGTGTTTCCATGGTTGCCTTGACAACAGCCCCCTGGTACTCGGCCATCATCACAGCCCCCAGTTCCCTGACCAGGCCGTCCATGTTGTCTGTCCGTCCGTCCATCTGGATGTTCCTCCTGCTCAGCTCCAGGATTAGTTCCTCCAGATGCAGTCTGGGCAGCACGGCTAGTGTCACCTTCTGACTCAGTCCACAGACGCGACTCACCTCCATGGTTTGTTAGTTCCACTCTAAATAACAAAAAAAAATGATCTTAAATTGAGATACTGTAAATGCATTTAAGTTCGCGGGGATTTAATTTCGCAGTATCGGGAAAAGGACTCGTGGTGGATTTAATTTCGCAGTAACACCATAGACTGCAGTCTGATACCATAACAGTAAAATGGTCGCGGTGGTTTTAAGACCGCGAACAGTAATCCACCGCGAACATTTCTGCATTTACAGTAACATATTTTGAACTAGAGTTCAGGGACCTGGTCTGGGAAGCACGGCTAGCATCACCTCCTGACTTAGACCACAGACGCGACTCTCCGCCATGGTTTGTTAGTTCCACTCTAAATGATAAAAAAAATGAAGACCTTGTCATGATCTTAATTGAGATAACATATTTTGAACTAGAAATAGTAGAATTCAGGTCGATGCTGCAGTGCTTCAGGGGTGCCTACTGTAAGCATTTGCACGAACCCTATTAAATTCGTACGAATATTATGTGATACACATGAATCACTATGCGAAAACGCACTAATAATATGAAATTCGCACGAATCACTATGCACAAACGCACGAATATTATGAAATTCGCACGAATCACTATGTGATTCACACGGACCTTATGAGATTTGCACGATCCTTATGCAAAAACGTGCTTGATGTGCTTGACTTTAGCAAAGCATTCGATACTGTGCTTCAAGAACGTCTGCTGAGCAAGCCCTATCCCAGGACCTTTACATGATTCAAGCCATCCTCTGTTACTGAGCACTGTTCCTATTGTGCATTAGGGACAATGTAGGGATTACGGATACTATTTGCCATTATACACACCAAAAATACTCAGCACACCACTCTACAACAAAAAGTGAGGAAGACTACAAGCACAATAAAGTTAAGCTTTACAAAAGTCGCCGCAGTTACACCCTACCTACACTACGTGGTTATCTTAGCTTTATCCAGCCACACAAAAATTACTTCCTCAAAGCACCAAAATGTGGGGAGGGGGGCGACTCGAGCTAGTAGCCGAGTAAAGTTTCTGGCTTTGTGGTAACGCCGCTTAATTCTGTAAATCAAACTCTCACCAATGTCACAAACTACACATGTAACACTTACCTGTTCCCGTATTTCTGATCAGCAGCCAGATATATTTACGGGAGCAGAGAACTAATTGTGTCTGCAAGTTACTGATCTATTTCTCGAGACGAAAGGTCAAAGGTTACCTGAACCCGATGACCTAAATCTATGCAAATATGCTTACACTCGAACGTCTTTCTCCATTTCTCTACCTGAATTTTTGGGAGGTATTATTTTCATAAACAGTCACAATAAAACAACAATAAGGCTAGATCATTCAATTATTCAACAAATATATATGTTGAGTGGTAAACAGCTTACTCAAGCTGTATTAAATCCCTTACTTCTGTATGTCAAAACTTTTCAGGAAAACTTTGAGACCTAAATATTCTTGAGGTAAAAGATAAGGAATGAAGACACAGCTGGACCGCTAACCTGTGACTCTTGAGGAGCACAAAGGAGAAAGCAAGACCGACAAAGACAGGCAAAGTCTTTTTATTTCACATGTGTATAATTTCCACAGCAAATTCATCGACACATGTTCAGCCTTTTTCTTACACTGAGTTAGTGCAAAACAGCATACAAGTAAGTCCTCTGAATGTGTAAATTATGGTATTGTACTTTTCTACAAACTAATTTTTTTAAACAAAAAAATGCAGCTGTACAACTGAAAGGGCAAAATACTGTAAACCAATTAGAATAAAGTACTAGTAACACGTTTGTATCATCACATTGTGGGGCAACGCACTTAAACTTTGGTTAAAGAATTCTTAATTACTAGCCTATGATCACTTTGACAAATATGACTGGTCAACAGCAAATTCAAGCTGTGATCTCCATGATAATATCATTATGCTTCCCTCATTCAGTGGTTTATCTGTTCTAGGAACCAACCAGGCCTTATGTTCCTGGTTCATCATATACTGTAAATGCATTAATACTGTATTTATGTTCACGGGGATTTAATTTCGCGGTAGCAGGAAAAGGGACTTTTCGCGGTGGTTTTGAGTTCACGGTAGCACCATGCACTGTAGTCTCTTACTGCTATGGAAAAATATTCGCGGTGGATTTAAGTTCGCGGTGAAGCAGCCACCGCAAAAAATTAAACCACCGAGAAAGTTTCTGCATTTACAGTATATGCTGGGACTTTAAACCTTTGTTTAGAAAATGTCTCCAGCTTTTGAATTATCAATTGTCAAACACGGTGGAAAACAAAACACACTGTCGCTTTTTAGGTCAGAAAAGAAAGAAGTAATCTTTAAGGTGGCCATGGCCATCAAATTACAGTTTCTCCATGTAGATAGACAACAACATTTAAGGACCCAACATTACAGAAAAAGTGGAACCCTTCATCTTTCACTGTCCCAGAAAAAGAAGTCAAACTCAAATAAGCTATAATATAGAGTCAGCATTTAGTTCAGAGTAGTCACATACAGTATTGTTTTCCATTGTATGTTACTTTGGGACAAGACTTATTTGAATTAACTACAACAATCATGGATCTGACAGCTATTTACTAGTAATTTCCTATGTACTTTGACTCCTTTTAGAGAACAGGACAAATTCTATGAATCAGATTAAGCCTTGCTCATGCCTAGCTTCATGTTTACGCAGCATGTGCCCCAGAGATGTGGAATAAGAACACTTGGTACATTTCAGGGGCTTTTCTCCGGTGTGAAGACGCATGTGTACAGCAAGGACTTCCTTCTTCTTTGCCCTGTAGTCGCAATGCTCACACGGAAACGGGCGGCCCAGTTCGTGCGACGTCAGGTGACGAACTAAACATTGTTGATCAGGTGTCAAAAAATTACACCCATGAGTGGTGCACCCAAACAGTTTGTTTGCTGTGGAATGTTCCTCTATATGCTGTTCCAGTCTCTCTTTAGTCTTGGCGATATATCCGCACATGTCGCAAGTAATTCTATTAGAGTGCTTTCCGAGATGGATACTCAAATCGTCCTGAGTGTCTGCATTGAATTCACAGTGTGGGCATTGGAATGCGTTATCTCCATGGACTTTGTTGGTGTGATTGAGGACGACTGCTTTAAAGGCGGAACTAAAGCCGCACTTGTCACATTTGTACTTCTTGTTTGCGTTGTGTCCGCGCCTGTGGCTTCTCAAGCTGGGATAAGTCTTGGCTGAGAACTCGCACTTGTCACATTTATAGGTCTTCTCATGGCCGAAAGTTTTCATGTGTTCTTTTAGCTCACGAAGTAGGTAAGTTTTGTGGTCACACTCAGGGCAAGAGTACTGCTGACTCTTCTTGTGTGATCTGGCTAGGTGAGCAATCAACTCATTCCTGTCATTGCTTGAAATTGGACAGGACCGCACCGGACACTTATGTACATGTTCTGTTTTATGCGCATCCTCGTGCTTGCGTAAAAGACTTTTGGTTTCAGCAAAGTGGCTGCAGTAGGCACATTTGTAAGAGTTTTTCCCTGGGTGAGAGATCGTTACGTGTCTCTTGACGATTGATGGTTTCCTGGCTGAAAAGGCACAAAGCGTACACTTGTAAGGTCTCTCACCAGTGTGCTTATATATGTGCAACTTCAACGCGTGCTGTGTTGGGGCTTTGTACCCGCATTGCTCACAGAGAGCGCCACTTGAGCCAGGGGGACTATGTACCTGCTTCATGTGCGTGGAACGTTGGCTGCTATACTTGAAGGAAACGTCACACTCCTTGCACTTGTAGTAGCCTTGTTCTGGACTATGTAGCTTCATGGGCTCCTGAGGGTGTGCCTTCTTTTGCCCGTGGGAGTCTGTGACCACCTCTTCAGATGGTCCTGCAAGACCTGAACTACTGTCTTTACCACTAACATTGGCCTCTGCAAAACAAAGTATACACTTGTGTAAGAAAATGAAATGAAAATGTGCACAGATGTGAGATGACAAAAAATAAGAGTTCTATTTTACATTTAGCTGCTTTGTTTAAGTTAATTGCAATACATTTTGGCAGTTTAAGCATGCACAAAGATAATCCAGGCTTTATGTGACAGCAGAAAGGGATAGACAATACAAAGAGTGAATAAAAGTTTAAACAAAGCCCATTCACCCTTCACATCATTTGAGGAAAAAACATACAAATTAGAGTTCCACAACTTCATACCTTTGCCAAATTGAATAAACCTTTTCAATTGATGTATTTACAATTTCTAAAATGTTTCCAAAAGTGCTTTGCCAATATCCCTATTTTCTGACAGTTGCAGAACAGTTGAATGAACCTATCTCACACACTGAGTAGGAACTTGGCCTGCAGGCAACTGTTCATCTACATCATAGTACATGGTAAGATTTTGTTACAGAATTTCCCAGAGCCTCTAGCACTCTATCACTGATACTATGTGGCTGTCAACAAAGAGAGAGCACACATATGCAGAGCCACCTACCTACAGGTATGTCACCGCTGTGTGGCTGTCTGTCCTCCACTGGTGAATCTGGCTGCCAATCTGGATCATCGTCATCTTCCAATGGAGCATCATCTTCATCTGATGATACCCCATCTTCCTCCTCATCTTCTTCTGCATTGGGGTCATCCCCATCTTCATCCACAAGCTCCCTCATGGCTCCTAGCTCTGTCACTACACTACAGGACTGCCTGGTGACTGTGACAGCTCGAAGCTCCCTCTTCAGGTACCCTTTTCCCAGTCCCTCCTTTGTTGCAGTGCTCTCTTCTAAAGTCTCAACTGCCTCATTATCGATGTTCTGCAGGTTTCTCACACTTGAAGATGATGCTTGTGTCTCCAAGGTGTGCAGCCTTGCACTTTTCCTTGGTGAGGTTACTGTCGTTGTCTCCACAATAACTTCCTGGGCAAGTATAGGGAGTCTCTGTGGACTTGACATTGTCACTGATGTTGATGGTTGTGTTGCAGTGAGGTTGGTGCTTCTGGTTGGACTAGTGACAGGTGTACTGTAGCTACCATTTGATTGAGTCAGACTTACGTGTAAGTCTGCATTGTTATTACTGGTTCCTTTAACTGGAACAATGTTGGTGGCACAGTTTGTCAAAGTCACTGTCTCCATCAGGTCTTGAAGGTCGTTTGACAAGGTCACCCGCATGTTCCTCTGCTCTGTGGCAGAACTGCAGGATGTACCACTAACAGCCATAGGAGGGTCTGGGATCACGCAGCGATCGGTACCTTGGAACTCCTTGATGGAAGAAAAGAATGCATACTATTTTACACATTATACAATAAAGTACCTAATAGTCCCACATAAAAAAGCATTCAGTATTCTATCTAGCTCCCAAAGTACTCTTTAATTGAATTATTGGCCCCAGTAATCTTAAACAGTGTTGGCATCACTACATATATGTATGATTTTGTTCCAAAAAAGAGTAGTGAGCACATAATGTTTTTACAACTACATGTATAACGTACTCAGATGCATACCGTACTTAGTTAGACGCATACCTTGATCATGAGGAACCACAGCTTGCTGACTAAACTCTCCTTCTTGTAAGTTTCTCCCACAAGGATGTTCCTTCTGCCAAGTTCAAGCAGAAGTTCCTCCTGGTGCAGTCTGGGAAGGATGGCCAAGGTCACCTCCTTACACAGACCACAGATCTTAGCAGCCTCTGTGGTTGCCATGGTAACTGAAAGCAATCGGAAGCTTCCTTACTCAAAGACCACAAAAAATGCCAGTGTTTACTTTATTTGTCAATACCCTGCAAAATAAATTTTTTTCAGCCTAGTTTTACTTCAAGTTCTCTTATGATTATGCAAGTGGTTGCTTAAACTGAAGCTATTTTTCATTATCATATAACGAGGGGACGTTGACCAATCAGAATACCCCATTTCATGTTGGTCATGGCCATAACACATGGAAAATCATTAACAGCCATGCATTACATTCATCAACAAACGTGCGTTAATGACTTTTGAAAGCTTGAACCAATCAGAAGGACAAACACACAGGACTCTAACTAATCAGAATGTGAGATACATCAATCAGAATAGCACAGAGCAAGGAGGAAAGATCAGACCCCAGAGGGAGGAATGATCATGAAATGATGAATACAGTTTGAAAACTGGCTTAATATGCCAAGACGGCAATGTTTCGATTATTTTCTGTGGAAATGTTGGCTTCAAAATGCAATATGTAATCTCCTTATGTACCAGAGAACAAATGTGAATTTTCAGAAATTCTACAAAGGAATTCACACGCATAGTACCAAGGGATCTATGCGTCATACAGGAGTTTGCAAGTTTGGGTAGGCTATATCATATATATGATACATATACTATAATAACCATATCACACCATATGCACCTCGGGGCAGGTCATTAACCCTTAATTATGCAATGGAAGGTGCCATAACTTTGGCATACCCGATTGTGATCTGTCCTCAGAATGAGTCAGATTGTCCTGAATTTATCACAAATATCTCTACTGTGACAGACATAACTGTGTTATAAACAAATTATTTACTTTTGTTCTCAGGGATTTCTCATGTGGAAACTCTACGTACCAACCATGCAGTGTCTACCACCTTCTTGTTATCATGCCTATGTTTAGATAGCTGAAATGTTTCTACTATGTAGCCACCCATACCTAGGTGTTACGTTAACAACTGGGCTGAAGTGGGGTGTCCATGTTAACAAAATAACAACCAAGGCTAAACAGACATTGGGAGTGATCAAACGCAACTTGTGGGCATGCCCAGCCAGGGTAAAATCACTTGCAAACACATCACTGGTAAGACCTAACCTTGAATATGCTGCAACAGTATGGGATCCGTATACAAAGAAAGACAAAGATAAACTTGAAAGGGTACAGAACCAAGCTGCCAGATTCTGTACAAACAACTATAACAGGGATGCTAGTGTTACCAAAATGAAAACAGATCTGCAGTGGACATCACTTGAAGACAGAAGGAAAAGGTCTAGACTAAATGCATGATGTACAAAATGACCAATAAACTGGTGGACGTACCGACTGATAAGTATCTAATACCAGCTCAAAAACGAACAAGAAACAGCCATGACTTCAAATACAAGAGTTACCAACCTAGGATTGATGTGTTCAAAAATTCGTATTTTCCCAGAACTATCGTAGAGTGGAACTTGTTATCACCAAGCACAGTAGGGGCATCTTCTCTGGATAGTTTTAAAGAACGCTTGCAGATAGATGTGCAAAAGTTAGGTATGACGGATCGTCCAGTGTAATATAACCAGCTGCTGCTGCACCGCGTGCCTGCGAAGCTGGTGTGTTACGCCGAAGGGCGGTTATACCGGCTATATAGATACAGATACAGATACAGATACTATTAAAACTTATTTCCACTCGCGGCGCACGGTGGGGAGGGGGGCGAGGAACTGACTATAGTTTTCGGGGTAATTATGTTACCGTTCCTCGTTGATAATGTAGACAAAACCACGGTTGTCGTCACAAAATATACATAAATACTAACCTGGTGTAGAAAGTTTCGCAATAAGCCCACTTTACTGGCGAAAGAAGTCGTTTTACCTCTACCGACTTTCGGTATACCCAGACGGCGACCTTACGGAAAGGTCAAAGGTTGCGGATATCACCGCATACCTGGTTATCCAACATTGTCTACAATTTTTCCGCTTACACTCCAATGCCCTGTCCGATGTCCAGTTGTTCGAAATTTGAATTACAATATCTTAGTTTCTGTCCATTTGGCTGCAATTTTGGATGAAAATATCAGTATAACCAATATCTCAGTTGTGCTTTTTGAAGGAATTATTTCTTATCGTACAGCTGATTGGACAATATTAACAATGAACAAATTTTGACAATGGCTGACTCTGAGATTACGAACTTTCGCTATATCCTTTCCAAGGAGGTTAAAGAATAAGCTCCTTGATCCTTTCCGTGATAACAACTGAATATCTTTGTCTGAAACTCCTGCAGAAAAACTTAGTCAAACCTGTAAATGTCACTAACTAGTGTCAGAACCTCTGCTTAAGGACCGCCAGGCTATTATGGTCTTTTTGGTGGTCCCATAGATTAGCCAAAAAGCAGTTACTCAAGCAACTGGTTATGGTTTTATGTGGGTAGTGCCATATCCCAAGTACTAAGTACGTTTCAATTGTTGGATAGCAGCTGAAACGTCTGACCGTTTCCAAAACCATATCCAGTTGCTTGAGTAACTACTTTTTGGCGTATCTTATTACCTGAATGTCTAACCTACGTCAACCTCCTTGCCTACATCGACGTCCTATAGATTATTTTCCCCATTGACCCCAGTATCAAGAATCCTGTATAGAGTGATCTTATGTACTTTGATCTACTGTCACCTTTTACCATTGCACACTTCTCTGGGACTTATGAATGAGAGTTTTACTAAATAAAAGACTGATGACAGTTTCACAATGTTAAATTCTTTTATTCTCCAAGGTTCCAAAGCATAGATCAAACACACCTGCAAACCTGTTTCTTTCCTAGTAATAAATAATAAATTATCATCCTCATTGCAAACATGTATACGCAACTAAATGAAATGGTACTACATTTCATTTTGATAACAGAAAAACAACCTCATATATTATTAAAATTATAAGGAGGAAACAGACCATGGAAAAATGCTTTTAAGGCCTTGGCCTTTTAAATATTCAAATATTAATGATCATAGAATTGTTCATAGAACATTGATTAATTTTGGAAACAATAGTCTTTGACGGAATCCTAGGAATTTTCATCATCCTTGTCATTACTTTCCTCCTGTTCAACATCACCATCACCATCATCCTCTTGGTCCTCATCATTAATGTGTTTCATTGCATGTAAATACAGTTCATGTCCATCTGATGCTTTGAAGTCGCAGTGCAAACACCGATGTGCTTCGACCCCTTCTTTACCGATGCTTGGGTGCTCCATCAGTGCCTCCCCCTTGTGCAGTTTCTTGTGTTCGGCTAAACTGTTTTTGCTTCTTGCAGTGAACTGGCAAATATCACACATGTTTGGGAAGTTGCGTCCGTGCCCTGCTTCATGTCGCTTCAGTTCCGGTGGCAGAGATGTAGCAAAGGGACACTTGGAACACTTCAATGGTTTCTCTCCGGTGTGAGTCCGCATGTGAGTTGCAAGGTCTATCTTCCTCTTTGCTCTGTAGTCACAAAGCTTGCATGGATACTGGCGGCTTGGATCATGCGAAGTCACATGACGAACAAAACACTGACGATCTGGACTTGAGAAATCACAGCCATGAAAATCACACTTGTACATTTTCAGTCCAGCGTCGTGTTCTGCTATGTGCTGTTCCAGCCTATCCTCAGTCTTTGCAACATATCCGCACAAGCCACAAATGATTGCATTAGATGGATCAAAGTGCTCTCCTAGATGGATACTCAAATCATCCTGAGTGTTTGCGTTAAATTCACAGTGTTGGCATTGGAATGGGTTGTCTCCGTGGTCTTTGGTGTGTCTGAGGAGAACGAACTTTGTTTTGGAAGTAAAGTCACACTTGTCGCATTTGTACTTCTCAGTTTTCTTGTGGTTTGCAATGTGTTGTCTTAAGCTGGCATAAGTATTGGCAGAGAACTCGCACCTGTCACACTTATAGACCTTGCCATGGGTTTTCATGTGTTCCTTCATGTTGCAAAGTAAGTCGGTTTTGTGGTTACAGACAGGGCAAGAGTATTGCTGACTTGTCTGTCTCTTATTGTTCGATCTGGCTCGTTGGGCAACCAATTTATTCCTGTCATTGCTTGAAACTGGACACGGTCTTGTAGGAGATTTATGCACATGTTCTGCCTTATGCGTTCTTTCGTGCTTGCGTAAAAGACTTCTGGTTTTAGCAAAGTGGCTGCAGTGGGCACATTTGTAACAGTTTTCCCCTGGGTGGGAGACCTTGGAATGTCTGACAAGGGTTGGCATATCTCTGGCTGTAAAGGCACACAGTAAGCACTTGTAAGGTTTCTCACCTGTGTGCTTATACCGGTGCAACTTCAACATGTACAGTCTTTCGGCTTTGTACCCACATAGCTCACAGAGAGCACCACTTGCACCCGGGGCACCATGTTCTTTCTTCATGTGCAGGGAAAGTTGGCTGGAGAGCCTGGAGGAAAAGTCACACTCTCTGCACTTGTAGGCTTGCTCTCCACTGTGGACCTTCATGTGATCCTGAAGGTGTGCCTTCTTCCGCCCTCGGTACTCGCATTTTTTGCAGGCGTAGATACGGGTCTTGTCGTGACAGGTCTTGTGCTGTCTGAGGCGGTGTCCAGATGCTGTGGTAAAGTCGCACTCTGGGCATTTGACTATTGGACTGCGACCTTGTTGCTGAGATTTGGTTGGTCCGTCATGACGAGGGGGTGTCAAGATTTCACCTTGTGAGACAGTGATCACTTCTTCAGAGGTTCCTGCATGACTGTTTTTATCACTTACACTGGCCTCTGCAACACAAAGACTGTAAGAAAATGAACCAAAAATGTGCACAGACTTAAAAAAATATTTTCTACATGTATGTACATGTGAATAATGTATTTTATTTTTTGAGAGTCCAACTGTAATTACATGCTGACAATGCAAGCACACTTATCATCTCACAAGGTGCCCGTTAACACAAGAAACAAGTAACTTTACACTGTTTACATATGCATTTAAATCATTCTTCCCACTACTTCAGAAGAAAACATACAATCATATGTCAATGTGTGTAATGTTTCACTGTCTCAAAACTAAAACAAACATTTGTAATTTTTGGACAAATGTATATTTCCAAAAGGGTTGTGGTGTTTCAGGGATAATCTGAAGCTGTTGTTACTTAAAACAGTAGTAGTACTCAGTACATGTGCACAGGGAGAGCACACATATGCAGAGCTACCTACCTATGTCACTGCTACTGTGTGGCTGTCTGTCTTCCACTGGTGAATCTGGCTGCCAATCCGGATCATCATCATCCAATGGAGCATCATCTTCATCTGATGATACTCCATCTTCATCATCATCTTCTTCTTCTGCATTGGGATCATTCCCATCTTCATCCACAAGCTCCCTCATGGCCCCTAGGTCTGTCACTACAGTGTTAGAGCCCACACTACAGGACTGCCTGGTTACTGTGACAGCTCGAAGCTCCCTCTTCAGGTATCCTTTCCCCAGTCCTTCCTTTGTTGCAGTGTTCTCTTCTAAAGTCTCACCTATGTTCCTCAGGTTTCTTACACTTGAAGACGATGCTTGTGTCTCTAAGGTGTGTAGCCTTGCGCTTCTCCTTGGTGAGGTGACTGTTGTTGTCTCCACGACGACCTCTTGTGCGAGTATGGGGAGTCTCTGCGGACTTGACATTGTGACCGATGTGGATGGTTGTGTTAGGGTGGGGTTGGTACTTCTGGTTGGACTAGTGACTGGGACGATGTTCGTGGCGGTGTTTGTTGATGTTACTGTCTCCATCAGCTCTTGAAGGTCGTTTGACAAGGTCACCCACATGTTCCTCTGTTCTGTGGCAGAACTGCAGGACGTACCACTAGCAGCCGTAGGGGGGTCTGGGATCACACAGCGATCTGTACCTTGGAACTCCTTTATGGAAGAAAAGACATAAGAATATAGCTTCTTCCATCGCGTTTTCACTCACTCACTCACTCACTCACTCACTCACTCACTCACTCACTCACTCACTCACTCACTCACTCACTCACTCACTCAGTCCCATAGTTTGTTTTACTATGTTACAACATTTCTAAAACATGGTATTTCCAAATCTTTTAAAAAACAACAAGGATTTGATTAAGGCTAATTATCAAAATTTCTGAATTTTCTCATCAGCATTACTGGAATGTATAATTTCATCAGATTTTGTTCTATTAAAAAAGCAGAGTAGACCTATTTCAAAGACCATAATGCCACATCAATTGATTTACGGTGTTCTCAGATTTAAAAAAATAAAGATACTAGTATAACAAGAGGATATCATGAAAGAACACAGTACGGCATGGAGGAAAACTCCATAAAACTGAGTGCACCAAGGCATAAACCTGGTCCTCTGAGTCATTCAAAAATATGCTTGACAAAACATAAAATGCTTGGAAAACAATGTTTTTCCAAGCATTTTATGTTTTGTCAAGCATATTTTTTAAATCTGAGAACCATGCAACAAATTAGATTGATGTGGCCTAATTTGAAAGTTTCCTGCACTGCCCTTACCTTGATCATGATGAACCACAGCTTGCTGACTAAACTCTCCTTCTTGAAAGTTTCTCCCACAAGGATGTTCCTTCTGCCAAGTTCAAGCAGAAGTTCTTCCTGGTGCAGTCTGGGAAGGATGGCCAAGGTCACCTCCTTACACAGTCCACAGATCTTAGCAGCCTCTGTGGTTGCCATGGTAACTGAAAGTATTGGAAGTGATTTCCTTAGATTTATAGATAAGGCATAAACCACATTAAAAAGATCAGAGTTTCCTTCAATGTTATACATCAATATTCTGCAAATTCTAGTGTGAGGGAGTTAATTTCGAATGCCCCTGGTATGAAATGGGCAGCCAAAACCTCCTTCGGGCTTAATAGTAAATAATAGCCTGGGTACCATCTTATTTCTACCAGGACTCCTTACACTCGCTGCCCCCCAAAACAACTAAGGATCATACAATCAAAAGAGGCTCTGGTCTGCTTGCTCTGTATGGTCTAGCTCATAACCAGAATGACCAGACGGAACTGTTACTAAGTGTTAGGCCTAACTATTCTCAAGACTATTTTTTTCAGGGTAGCGAGTGTAAGGAGCCCAGGTAGAAATCGGATGGTACCCAAGAGTGATAAATTTTTTTTTATTGGCGTGCAGACTGTCATGGGCCACTGAAGAAACCAGCCAGTGGCTCGATCGTTGGTCTGGCAGCCAGGGTTAGCAGCATATTAGTACAGATGAGTTGGATGGTAAAGAGGATGCCGGTCGTTGGGAGGGCATACAGGGTCTGACTACCAGGGTAGCTAAAATTCAAATTAATCAGACTGCTTCGATTATGCACAACAACCCACATATCAATTTATGAACCTTAATTTGTGGCCTTTGTTCCCTGGGGTTTCGCCTACCACCACCCCCCCCCTCCATCTATTAAGTAAACTACACGTCCCCACCACAAAGTGCCTACCACCTTCTTGTTATCATGCACCTTACCCATGTCTAGATAGCTGAAATGTTTCTGCTACGTTGATCCAAGGAGGTTAAAAATTTGGTTGATCCAAAGAACTGCTTTCCCTGGAGACTCTAGGTGGGGAGGGGGACCAGGAACTGACTTCCGCTTTCAGGGTATTTTGGTACCTTTCCTCATTGCTAATGTACATAAAATCATATCATTGGCACAGGATGAACATAAATACCAACCTGGTGTCGTAAAAAGCCCACTTAAGTGACGAAAATAAGTCGTTTTATACTTGTTTTCTTGAAATTGGTGTTCACAAGATGCAAGATGGCCACCTGACCTAAAGGTCAAAGGTTGCAAAAGTGACCGCTATCCTGATTATCCGAACTTGTCTACAACTTTCCCGCTTACACACCAATGCCCTATTCCGTGCCCAGTTGTATGAATTTTGTATTATAACAGGAAAGGTTAAACCTTTAACGATGGCGGTCTTGAAAAGGCGTCTTCTGACAAGAAACACCTGTTCCACCACACCTTTCACTGTATTCTGGAGAATATTAATAAATAAGTAAATGGCTAACTCTGGGATTACCTATACATGTATTTCTCCCCATCCTTTCTGTGATAGCACCTCAATACCTTAGTCTGAAACTCCGTTGACAAACTTAAAGTCAAACATGTACTCTTACTCACTAATGGCACATGACCACCTTAGATATTCATCCAATTGACCCCATCATTAAAAATTTCTACTTTGACCTTCTGTCACATTTTACCTTTGGAAACGTATCTGGGACTTACGTCCGAGAGTCTTACTAGATAAAGAAACAGAGATTTGGACAATGTAACATTCTTTCTTTTATTCTACAAGGTTCTGAGCATAGTCCAAACAAACCTGCACATCAGTTTCTTTTCTAATACTTTATAATAAAGTTAATTGGAAACAATTCAATAAATCGAACAATATCATTCTAGTTGACTTGTAATAATCTACTCAATGTTCAAGCAAAGGTACTTTAATAATATAAGCAATTTCTTTGTTTATTTGTAACCCAACCTCTAAGTCTAAGATAGAGAAGGCAAAACCCTGCAAACCAATGTTCAAGATACAGGTAATTCAGATGAGCAACAATGGTTGTTTCATGGTTTTTGTACCTGAGTGTTATCTTGAAATCTATTCAATAAATCATACAATCAAAAAAATCATATATTTACTAGTAGTCATAAGAATGAAACAGTCAATAATTTCAAGGCCTGAGTCTTTTGAATATCAATGATCATACAATTATTCATAAATTCATTTTGAAAACAAAATTGTTTGAACAAATTCTAAGAATTCGAATCATCCTTGTCAGTTTTTTTCTCCTCTTCATCATTCCCATCACCCTCATCCTCTTGTTCCTCATTAATGTGTTTCATGGCATGTAAATACAGTTCATGTCCATCTGATGCTTTAAAGTCGCAGTGCAAACACTGGTGTGTTTCGGCCCCTTCTTTACCAATGCTTGGGTGCTCCATCAGTGCCTCTCCACTGTGCAGTTTCTTGTGTTCGGCTAAACTGTTTTTGCTTCTTGCAGTGAATCCGCACATATTACACATGTTCGGGTAGTTGCTTCCATGCCCTGCTTCGTGACGCTTCAATTCGTTAAGTAGAGACGCAGCGAAAGGACACTTGGAACACTTCAAAGGTTTTTCTCCGGTGTGAAGGCGCATGTGAGTTGCAAGGTCTGACCTCTTCCTTGCCCTGTAGTCACAAACCTTGCATGGATACTTGCGGCTTGGATCGTGCGAAGTCACATGACGAACAAAACACTTATGATCTGGAGTTGAGAAATCGCAGCCACGAAAATCACACTTGTACATTTTTAGTCCAGCGTCATGTTCTGCTATATGCTGTTCCAGCCTTTCCTCAGTTTTTGCAATATATCCACACAAGCCGCAAGTGATGGCCTTAAACACATTAGCGTGCTTTCCGAGATGGATACTCAAATCATCCTGTGTGTCTGCTTTGTATTCACAGTGCGGACATTGGAATGGGATATCTCCATGGTCTTTGGTGTGCCTGAGGACAACAGACTTTGAATTGGAAGTAAAGTCGCACTTATCACATTTGTACTTCTCAGTTTTCTTGTGGTTTGCGATGTGATGCCTAAAGGTAGCATAGGTATTGGCAGAGAACTCGCACTTGTCACACTTAAAGACGTCACCATGGGTTTTCATGTGTTCCTTTAGCTCACGCATTAAGTAGGTTTTGTGGTTACAAATGTTGCAGAAGTACTGTTGACTCTTGCCATGTGTTTGGGAAAGGTGATCGAAGAATTTGTCCCTGTCGTCAGATGAAAATGTGCATGACCTCACCGGACATTTGTGTTCGTGTGCGGCCTTGTGTATCTTTTTGTGCTCACGTAAAAGAGTCAGGCTTTCAGTAAGGTGGGGGCAGTAGTCACACTTGTAACAGTTTTTGCCTGGGTGGGAGGCCTTCACGTGTCGTTCAAGGCCTTTTGATGCCCTGTATGCAGCAGAGCATTCTGAGCACTTATAAGGTTTTTCGCCGGTGTGTTTACGCATGTGGACTTTTAGCGCATACCCTCCAGTGGTTCTGAAACCACACTGCTCACAGAGCAGGCACTGGGTGCCGTGTTTCATTGCCATGTGCTGGGTAAGTGTGCCACGGAACTTGCAGGTAAAGTTGCATTCCCTACACTTGTGGGATTGCTCTCCTGTGTGGACCCTCATGTGATCTTGAAGGTGTCCCTTCTTCCGCCCTCGGTAGTCACACAACTTGCAGGCGAAGAGGCGGGTCTTGTCGTGTGTGGTCATGTGCTGATTCATCCTCTTCGTGGACTCTGTGGTGAACTCGCACTCTGGGCATTTGACCTTATGACCGTGACCTTGAATGTGACGTTTCATGACCTTGGGATATCTGGTATTGTAGCCACACGTAGGGCACTCCAATTCTTTTTCTAATTGGAAGCCCCTTTCTGTGTGAAACAAAACAAAAAAATGTTATGCAAGTTAGCACTAACCATATTGTTGACAGTCAATTTTCTTAAAACTTTCTATTGTTCAGTTGTCAGAGACAATGCCATTAGTGAAAAGTTGTCAAGATGGTGAGACTTTTCCAGGGCTTGAAATACCTAGCTGTGGTTTTCAGGAAAATTGCATCAACAGTGTGATAAAACAAAACATATGAACTTTGTGAGGCTTACCTCTTGTTTTCTTGGATGAAGTTTTCTGCAACTTGTGTGGGGGCTGCTGAGGATATGTTGGTGAAGTGGTAGCCTCTTCAGGTGTAATCCCTGAACTGCCATCTTTGGCATTGGATTCTGAAGAAGGAAGGAAAAGTTCTGTAAATATGTACTAAAATGCATGAAAGACCATCCATTCCATTTTCTATCAATATAAGAGTTTAAAATGTGTACAAAAAGGACACCAATTTTGCAAAGAGCAAATCAAAAAGCTTCCTCATTCTACCTTTCTAATTCTATTATGTTCCATAGTTTTCTATTTAATTCAATATGGGTTATTATGTAACAAAGACAGCCAAAACATGTACATATATCTCATGACCTGCCAACAAAATTGCAAAGTGACAGATAACAATATCATAACATGTTAAGTTTTTAACTTTTAACACATCAACAAACACATATAAGTATGCAGTATAATGAAATTGTGAAATGTCATTTGGCTTGAGGTGCAAAAGATTTGTCCTAGGACAACCTAACTGTCTCTAAGATGAATAGATAATTATAGATAAACAACAATAAAACACACTACAAATCATGGAAAAGACAAAGCGTCACCTACTTCTCTTACTGCTACCGGGTGGCTGTCTGTCCTCCACTGGTGAATCAGGTTGCCAGTCTGAATCATCATCATCATCCAATGGATCATCATCTTCATCCGATGATACTTCATCTTCATCATCATCCGATGATACTTCATATTCATCATCATCATCATCTTCTGCTTCATTGGAATCCTCTCCATCTTCATCCACAAGCTCCCTCATGGCTCCTAGGTCTGTCACTACAGTGTTGGAGCCCACACTACAGGACGTTGACCTTGTTACTGCCATGGCACAAAGCTTTCTCTTCCCTTTTCCTAGTCCGTCCTTGGTTGCAGGGTTTTCTTCTGAGGGCTGGTATGTCTCAACCACCTCACCAATATGCCCCAGGTTGTTTAGACTCGAAGACGATGCTTTATCTTGTGTCTCTGAGGTGTGCAGCCTTGGACTTCTCCTTGGTGAGGTGATTCTGTTCTTAGACAATCCTTCCTCTGTCGCTGTCTCGACTACAACTTCTTGTGCGAATATCGACATAGGGAGCTGCTGGGGACTTGCTATTGTCACTGATGTCAAAGGTTGTGTCTGAGTTGGGTAGGAGCTTTGCGCTGCAGTAGTGAGAAGTGTACTCGTGCTAACACCATTGGCTGAAGTGGCGGTAAATGTGCCATTTGTTTGTGTTGGACAGTTTGCGGTACCTGTAATGGGAACGGTGTTGGTTTCACCGTTTGCCGACGTCACTGTCTCCATCAGCTCTTGTGTTGTGTTGGGGTTGGTGCTTCTGGTTGGACTTGTCACTGGGACGACGTTTGCGGCGGTGTTTGTTGACGTTACTGTCTCCATCAGCTCCTGAAGGTCGTTTGACAAGGTCACCCACATGTTCCTCTGCTCTGAGGCAGAACTCCGGGATGTACCAGTAGTAGGAGGATTGCTTGGAGTCACTGAGTGGACCATTCCTTGGTACTCCTTGAATTGATCAAAGAGAAAAATGTATAAATGTTACATGTTTCACTATTCAGTTGCAACAGTTCATAAGGTGGTAATTTGAATAATCTAAAAAATCTAGAGAAGTCAAGAATTCTTTAAAACTCTCCTTCAAAAGGGGACCTTCAATTATTTTCCTGTGTTTGTTACGTTGAGTGAAAAAAACATGGCATAAATTACCTTTCCCGAAGGGACCACAATACCTCATGATTTTGAATCAACAGTCTAAACCATAAGGTCATCATGCCACCATGTCTTGTCTTCTAAATTCAATGTAGAAGTCCCTGTCATAAAGTATGTAGACCCAAACAGGGTTGGACAAGTTTTCTAAAATTCACTTGTCCTATCGGGCAAGCACATAAAAACTTTGCTTGTCCAAACCAACTTTTTACTTGCCCAAAATTCAAATGACTGTCGGTGTCACTTATTATATGCATTGTCACTTCCAGCAATGGAATTCTTACTATTGCCTCTATTTTTCAATGTTGACCATTGCTTGATGTCATGACTGTAGAAGGTAACAAATAAATCAAAATCTCACTCAATAGAAAAATCTTACTTGCCCGATCAGACAAGTGGGGTAGGTCTAGTCTCCAAGCAGACCCTGAACGGTGCCTTAGAGATAGTATCAAAGCTGGCAAAGGAGAATAGCCAGCCAAAGGAGAATAGCCAGCCAAAGGGAGATAGCCGGCTAAGGGAGTAAAACGGGCACCGGAGCCGCTATACTAAGTCCCTGGCCAGCTTTGATACTATTTCTAAGGCACCGTAGGGTCTGCTTGGAGACTAGGGTAGGTCATGCACTTGCCCAAACAGCACTTTCACTTGCCCGGGACAATCGGGCTAGTGGACTTGTCCAACCCTGCAGAAAATTGTAACTCAAGGCACCCTTGATATTACCTTAATCATGAGGAACCACAGCTTGCTGACTAAACTCTCCTTCTTGTAAGTTTCTCCCACAAGGATGTTCCTTCTGCCAAGTTCAAGCAGAAGTTCTTCCTGGTGCAGTCTGGGAAGGACTGCCAAGGTCACGTCCTTACTCAGGCCACATACCTTTCCACCCTGTACAGTTGCCATGGTAACTGAAGGAATAAAAAAGTGCTTATTTTAGTTTGATTAAATTATTGGGTTACATAATACCCTGATTACAAACAGGCCCATGACTAGCATTGACTAGTATTAGTAATGCTTCGAATGGTGGTATGATCCTCTAGCAGGGAGACTATTCAGAGTGCTACTGCGAAACTAAGATGTTGCAACACAGTTCACATTATGTTGTCCCAAAAGTCTGGTATTTCATTTTCAAAGGAAATCTCAAGAAGGCCATCTCCCAAGAATTTTCAAGAAATGAACCTTCTGTCATAATTATGTAGAACATGTGGCAACATCTTGTTTGCTATATGATATCATCATTTTTTTTTTACAAGTCTCTCTCCTATCAAAGTAATAAGTTTTGCAATTTACCAATGTAATAAATTGAATGTTCGTATTTAAATATGTATTGTTGGTCATAGATTTAACAATCTACATTTGTCACAGCTAACATTGATATAGTGATAGAAGTCATAACCTCACATACGCCTAAAATTTTAGTGGGAGAAATAGGGGTGGCTCGGTCCACGGGGGTCAAACCAATTAATTAGCTGACCTCCGACCCTCCCCAATAGAAGAGCTGTCGCCCCAGCTTCTCTAGCGAGAAGACACGTTTCTTCTTCTGGAGAGTGCAGATAATTCTTAGCCTGAGTATCATCCTCCGTAGTAACCGCTGGCTCACAACTTACTAACGTGGTTAGCCAGCGAAAGTCGTGAGCCAGCGGTTACTACGGAGGATGATACTCAGGCTAGATAATTCTTGGAACAATTTTCGGGCAAAACTACGAAAGCTTCACCCTCCTTTTTCAGCACTGGAAACCAGTGCTGAAGATGGCTTCAGCACTGGAAACCGAGTGCTGAATGTTCGTCAGCACTGGAAAACCAGTGCTGACGCGCTCTCAGCACTGGAGACGTCGGCTTCAGCACTGGAAACCGAGTGCTGACGAACATTCAGCACTGGAAACCGAGTGCTGAGAGAGCGAGAGACTAGACTCTGACATACTAGTATACAGTATTTTAAATTTGGAGTTACGACACGTCCTTTGCTCGACTCAAGGACGTCATATAATGTCCTTGCTCGACTAAAACGTAAGATTGCTGGATTATAAACGTCACCTATCGTTACATTCTGCTCTATAACACCTCTATAACTCTATAACAGTGTGCACAGTGTTCATTTGTCGATTACCTTCGGGGATAATGGAAAATACTCGCGATCGCCGTGACGCTTTCTTTACGTGGGCGGTAATAATAATAAAGTTGTTTGCAATCCCGTTTTAATGATATCCATTCCTTATACATTTCAATTACACAAAACAACACAAATTCAGGCTTTTTTTGCATCTGTATCTATCTTACGTTATATAGCCGGTATAACCGCCGTTCGGCGTAACACACCAGCTAAAACTGCATAAACTTGAAAAATCATCTTTATTAGTATCGTATATAGTACCGCTTTCAGTACTTTGTATCTACACTCTATACATACACCAAGTTACACATTAAATTGAATAGCACAACCAAAAGTTTAACTTTATTTTTAATCAGTATACGTCAAGTATCGCTCTCAGCACTAGGACACTCCAGTGCTCGAAAGACTTCGGCACTGGTTTGAAGAACGTTCCAGTGCTGAAAAGATGTCAGCACTCGTTTTCCTGTGCTGAAGATTTCTCAGCACTGGTGATCCAGTGCTGAAGTGCCCCTGAGCACTGGAAAATCGAGTGCGGAAGGCGAAGCTTTTGTATATCAGCACTCGGTTCCAGTGCTGACGGCGGTTTCAGCACTGGGTAACCAGTGCTGAGTGACCTTTGACCTGACCCGTCGCCACCCGGGCCGCGAGTTCAGCACTGGAGCCGAGTGCTGACGAACATTCAGCACTGGAAAACGTCTTTTCAGCACTGGAAAACGAGTGCTGACGTCTTTTCAGCACTGGAAAACGAGTGCTGAGGGAGCTTCAGCACTGGAGAAAGGCCGATCAGCACTGGAAAACGAGTGCTGAACATTCTTCAGCACTGGGCGCCGAGTGCTGAGGCCGATTCGACCATTGTTTTCAGCACTCGGTTCCAGCAAGGAGGTTAACCTCCTTGGTTCCAGTGCGGAAGGTGAAGCTTTCGTAGACTTGCAATTTTCGGTTCTGTTTGCTGATCTATGTTTTGGGGCTTGGTGCCGACAAAATCCTTAGCTTGGTGCCGACTTGTCCCGAGTGGCTTGGGCTGAATTGTCTTGGGTGTCGAGTTGACCAAGCAAGTCCAAATTGGGGACTTGACGATATTTACTGGGGGGGGAGGGCTGGTGCATAGGTGGGGGGGGGCATTGAAAAATTTTTTGGCCTGGGGGGAGGGCCATTGAAAAATTTTTTGAGCCAGGGGGGGGGCCATTGAAAAAAAATTGCCTTAGGGGCCTTGATAAATACAAGCAAAATGTGCCCCTGAAATGCAGGAAATGAAGTTTCAGATGGTCAAGATTTCAATTTTTCTCTGGACGTCCCTTGCGACGGCTTGCGCATCCGGCGCACACAACACTTTGGCACTCGTCGCCATAAAAAATCTCTTCCTCTGACAGAAAATTGTCATTACATTTAGCATAGTCTACCAGCGAAGTTTATCCCTTAAAATGCAGAAAATCGTGTCTCAGAGGGTTCAAACTTCATCATTTGAATGACATTTCTCCAGACCTACCTTGCGACGGCTCGTGCCATGCCCGGCGCTCGAAATCCTGGAAATACGTTGGGGGCGTCGTCGCCCTCAAAACCATGTGAAGTTCTAATAGAAAGGCCATTAAACTTAGCTTAGTCTGCCAGCAAATTTTGCCCATCAAAATTTAGGAAAGATCGTTTCAGAATGTCAAGATTTCCAAATTTTCCTGGGGGAGCATGCCTCCGGACCCCCAAGGATTACATTGATATAGTTCGCCCTCCCCATACTGAGAAATTTTCTGCAGCCGCCTCTGTCGTGTGATTCCATGTTCGCACGAAGTTTAAGAAAACTATAGAAACTAAAATTGGTATAAATATCAATCCTGCGTGCATCTGTTCTTTGTATACGGAATGGTTCACGGACGGCAACGGGATAAAACATTATGATGTTTACTTTCGTGACAGCGGGCTCTCTGCTGCATATGACGTAATCATGGTGGCGCGAAATTTTTTTGGCAAGTTTGTAGGTTGCAATTGGCCGAAATAACTCCCGTTTTGGAAAAATTGAAGCAGTCTTAAAGCGGTTTTCGTAACGATATCGCTAAAATGTACCCAAGTCTCTTCCAACTACAACATTAATTTGTTTTCTTTTGTGTACATTTCGTACATGTGTAGTGGAAAAGATCGCCTTGGATTACCGTCCCTCCCCGCCCGCTTTTCTCTTCGTTGATGTGGACGCATAAAATCCACATTTTTTTGCCTCACAGAATGCGGGAAATTTCGTTTTAGAGGGTCAAAAATATCAAAATTTCCCGGGTAGCATGCCCCTAACCCCCGAGACCGGTCGGGCCTTCGGCCCTCCGATCCCTGGACGGCCTTTAACAGCTAGCCGTCGGTCTGGCGGAAACGCTCAGTTTCGTGATCTTGCGCATTAAACGTTACCAGAGACTTTTTTCACGTAGATCGGAGAAGTGATATCAGACAAGGTAAGTCTTATAACCGTTGCAGCGCGAGTGTACATCAAGTGCTACATGTTTGTATATATGTCATCAAAATGAAAACTCGGCTGTTGTAAAACTTTGGGAGATAACATATGCCCCAGCAGGACTCCAACGTGCGTAATTTGTTGACGCGCGGGTCTTGACACCCCGATCGTCGTCACGTTCAAACAACGCTACCGCTATTGTTATTGCTATATCATTTAATGACAGACTGTGTGTAATGGAAAAAGCAAGGAAAAATTTGAGGGGGGGGGCCATTGAAAAATTTTTTGGGGTGGGGGGAGGGCCATAGAAAAATTTTGGGGGGCATGGGGGGGGCCATTGAAAAATTTTTTACCAGACCTATTTTGCACCAGCCCTCCCCCCCCAGTAAATAACGTCAGGTCCCTTAGTTACCACCGTTTCGCCCCCCTCCCCCCAACCTCCGAAACATGTACGAGTATCTTTAAACTCGTTCAACGTGATTTGTGTGGAAAAGTAGAAAACAAAATGTACATCTTAATATTTCTACATGTTGAAGGCATCCTAAACTTTCCAACATATGGCTAAAATGTCGTCTAAACGAGCTAAAACTCAACAAAACTCAAGTTGTGTACCAACCTGCTTGGCTTGGCATATGCCCTTTGACATGGAATGTTCCATTAGAGCCCAAAGGTGGGTAGCTTTGTATACATATACCTGTATATTCTTGTAAACCATCAAATGCCATCTTAATCACCCCTTTCCTATTAATGATAATATTATAGTTATAAGAAAATGTTCTTGATTTTTATCATAAAGTGGTTCTTTTGTGAACTACAAACAATTCATATCTTACCTATGATTTTAGTAGACTCACCCATATTAGGACATCTCGTACGCAGGGCAGTCTAGTCAATTCCTTTTGAATTGTCACTTTAAAAGATTTATGATGAAACTTATGAACAGTTTGTAGTGAAATGATTAACGTTTTTAGCTAAAGTCAGTCTAATTGTGACTTTTGAGTCGGGAATGAACATATTGACCATCTTCTGTGCTGAGTACGAGAGTAGCCTGGATCTATGTGATGTTTACATTTACTTTTCTTTCTTTTCCTGAGAGTTTTCTTTGGGGTTTCTGAATGAACAGAGAGGATTTTTCAGCAGCTAGCTTTCAGGATTTTCATTATTTCTGCCATTGTCACACATCTGTACAATATTACCTCCATGAAAATGCAGGTCATCATCTTCGACACCCCCAAATAGCCCAATTTAGGGGAGAGGGGGTATCGTTTTTGGTGCCCTTACCTGTGTGTCTGTTTGTGAAAAGTAGTCGGCAATTAACCTTTGAACCTATGAATGGATTGCAACTGACATTTGGTATGTGGGTAGGGGCTGAGAAGACAAAGGTCAAGGTCAACTTTAGCCCCCCCTGGTGTATGACGATGCTACAATAGCACTTGTTTTTAAATCTTTTGACCTGAACATGCTATGGTCTTGTTTTTTCTTTGGTGGCAGATGAGACAGCTTGTGATTATAACGAAGGAGTGGTGCAGGTTTGGGCCTCTTAGCAGTTTGCTGTGGAACTGCAGGGACATTTTCTAAAGACGTTTCAAGAGGAATAACTTATTAAAGAATTTTGACAAAGAGCTTGTTGTAGTATTTATCGACTTTCGCAAAGCATTCGATTGTATTAACCGTAGTAAAATGTTTAAGATCTTAGAGGCATATGGGGTTCCAAAAGACATTGTTAATGCTATAGCAGTTATGTACAGAGATACATCCGCAGTTGTTATCACTCCAGATGGAGAAACTGACATGTTTAGCATTGATACTGGTGTACTGCAGGGGGACCCTCTTGCTCCATTTTTGTTCATTATATGTCTAGACTATGCCTTAAGGTGCTCGATTTCAGACACTGATGGTTTTACACTCCGTCGTCGGCGTAGTAGTCGCTACCCTGCAGAAGTCCTCGCCGATATCGATTTTGCAGATGACATTGCCCTTTTGGAAAACTCATTACTTTTTGCACAAATCCTGTTAGACAAAGTAGAAGTGGCATGTCAGGCCATCGGCTTATATTTGAACCCGTCAAAAACAAAATACATGCATATAAACCCATCATCTTCCCAGCAACTAACTACTTCCGACGGTTCTGAAATCGAGCGTGTAGTAGACTTTAAGTACTTAGGTGGCTATACCAATTCTGAGAAGGATATGGAATGTAGGATTGCTCAAGCCTGGAGTTCTCTCCATTCCTTACAAAAGATATGGAAAGCACCCATCAGTAAGCACACAAAAACCAAAGTGTTTAAAGCATGTACTGAGTCCATTCTACTGTATAGTTGTGAGTCATGGACTATGACAGCAGCACAGAGCAAAAAATTGGATGGTACTTATACGAAAATGTTGAGAAAGGTGTATAATGTTTCATGGAGAGACTGTTTAACCAACAAGCAACTATACGGCCCACTCCCAGCCATTTCATCTGTGGTGAGGCAGCGCCGACTCGCCCTGGCAGGGCACGTGGTTCGTGGGAACGAGCCTGCAGGGAGACTAATGGACTGGCTACCAGAAGGAAGGCGCAGAGTTGGCCGACCGTACATTACCTTAAAGACAATGATAGAAAGAGACATTGGACTGTCAGGGCAAAGTTTACTGTCAGCAATGAAGGACAGATCATTCTGGAAATCTTGTGCTTCAGACTGTACCTCACCGGTGTAAAACCGGATGAATTATGTATTATGTATGTAACTTATTAAAACATAAAACTAACGAATTTTCAAGATATTTGGTATGGACGTAGTTTAAACAGAGTTGTACACAATGACATGCAAATTAAGCAAATTTGGACAAGTTGCATAATTAATTAGGAAAATCTGTGTCACAAAATTACGCTACACACATATTTCTAGCCGAAATGATCCATTCTCAACCTTCTCCCCCTATGTAGATCTACTGCTATCACGAAAAAACAGCTTGCAAGTAAACATAAACTCTCCTTTATTGTCGACGACAATATGAAATTACACAAGTGGCCTACTGGCGTCATTTGTTTGGTCAAACAAATGCATATGTATGAGACTGTAACATGTCAACTCTTAACTATACTGACCTTAATGCAGCATTGAATATTTTTCCTTGTTGTAAGATGCTTACAACACTTCTGCTTATGTGTTATCAGAATAAATGCTATGATACAAGTCATGAGAATACCTGCCTTAACTGTCATCAAATCACTGACCTCCGTTGGCAGCATATGGGATAAACCAGACAAGAACAGACAAGAGAGAAGACGAGTACCAAGAATGTACAGTCCATAAACAATACCTTACAAATACTATACATATCCTATTCCCAACCCTAAGCATTTGCTGTATCATTAAAAAAAGATACTCTCCAAACGTAACAATGGTAAAAATTGGAGTAATACTCAAAATTGTAAATAAAAAAAAATAGTAATAAGATGTCAGCTTGGATAAGATTTATAGGTAAAATACCAGACATCTCTGTAACTGGCCTATATAGTATGCAGCATTTCACAAACGTTATATAAATACCAAATATATATAAATATGTGAGGGTATAACAAGTTATTCTTAAAATCATCGATCACCAATGCTAGCTATTTTCAATAGCAGGTACAGGGCACCTCTGGCTGTGCATGTACAATCTACAATAAAATTTGTCCCCTCGGTGTTAACCATTATACAAGTATCTATCTATGTGCAGTATGTATATATTCAGTAAACTGCAGTAAAGTATATATCTCCTATATTACACCAATAACCCTTAGAGGAAGACATTACAGAGAATACAGACGTACATTGTACAATAGATAAAAAAGCGTGGCAATTAAAACTATTGCCATGGCGACGGTTTTCTTGTTTATAAGTATCAATGATTGTTGTTGTAGGTGTGTTCTAGTCTTCGTTTTCTGGCTGCAACGTCATGTATGAAAATTGTTTTGCACTATGGATTTTTGTATGGCATTGCTGTCAACAAAGAAGACTCTCTTGTGGGTGACAAGTGGCCTTTTCATTGATTATACATTTTTCACATAATTCATATCAGTTATCTTTTCTACTTTAACTTGGCGACAATTTGGCGAATTCTAACTGCACCCACGATCTAGTAACACTAAACAGAACCAGAACAGCAAAGGGGAAAACAGCCAAGCATTGTGCACAAGAATAAAATCCTCATTCAAAATCATGTTATTATATCAATTTCTCATTGATTATGTAAATTAGGTAATGATTGGCATTGGCATACTTGATATTTCTGTTTTTTTCAGTTACATGTCATATGTTTGGGTGTCCTATTATCGTGGATTTATAAAATGTGATCTCAAGTTTGCGAGTGAGCGGGCTTGTAAAAAAGTTGTACATTCTTGCAAATTAGCCCATTATCTGAATGATTAGCATTTAATTATGTAAGGCATCTCTGAAGCCATCTATATTCCAAATACCATGAAGATCCGTCAATCCATTTCCGAGTTATTCCCCTCTAAAGGGATGATGCAACTGTGCATGCGTGTAAAAATTCCTGACATGCCTGCGAAATTCTGGGAATTTTTGTCAAACGGTCGCACACTATAATTAGGCGAAGCCCCTGAGGCGTCGCCAAAAAAAACTCCATCTTCCAATACTATGTCCTTCTTTTACAATAGTAACAACCTGAAAAAAAATTCACCAGCACAAACGATATAGAAATTTAGCTACAATTTACACAATGGAGTCCCACCGACGTAAATAAACACTCGATCTTTGTCGCTTCCTGGCATCAAGCTTTCAGAGAAAAGGCCATCAGGTACGTATAGAGATATTAGGCTGTACTACTTTCTCTCGACTAAAATATATATACATTCACAGAAGTGCCATGTCCTTTATTTTTGCCATCTACATTTTGTGTGTTTTGTATTTTTATTTATCAAAATACCATCATGATACTACTCAGGAAGACCAGGCAGTCGTACTTTCAGAAAAAGAGTTTTTGTAAAGGAGCATTATTTATCGTCTGCCGTATTGTCACTACTACTCAGATGATAGTAGTACTGTTCAACCGCCTGACATCTCTCATCTTCACTATGTTTCTCCATATGTTTAGACAGGTCCCTTTTTCTTGCCGTGCAGTAATTACAAAAAGGACACTTGTAGGGTTTCTCCCCGGTGTGAGTTCTGAGATGGTTGACCAGAGCAGACTGGACGGCAGCTCGGTACGCACACTTCGGGCACGCGTACGGACGGTCTCCGGAATGCGTGCGGAGATGTTTGACCAGATCGGGCTTCCGACTGGTCCTGTAGTCGCAGTGGTCGCACTTGAAGGGTCTCTCACCGGTGTGTCGCTTCATGTGGACCTGGACGTGCTCCTTCCTGGCGCCCGTGTACTCGCACAAGGGGCACTTGAAGGGTCTCTCACGGGTGTGCACGCGCACGTGTTGTTTGATGTTGCCCCGGTGACGGGTGAAGTACGAACACAGCGGGCAGTAGTACAGCTTCGTCAACTTCCGGCTGCCGTCCGATTTCTCAGAGGACGAGCCTTCATCAGCGCCTAGTAACGGAAGCAAGAATCAATCAATCAATCAATCCATCGATCAATCAATCAATCAATCCATCGATCGATCGATCGATCAATCATTCATTCGTTCAATCAGTCAATGAATCAATCAATCCTATACGAGTGTGATAGATACCGGTATACCTGAGGCTAAGTCTAGATTTATTTGAAAAAGGAATGTCCTTCTACATACTTAGGTTAGATACTCTCAATGATTTACACATGCATGTAAATCAATGGTAAAAATCGGTGGCCAAAAATCAGGGCGCAAATGATTTTTCATCCTATGTATTTTGACTTCTGATTGACACCTTGCAACTCTGTCGCTCCTAGAAGCGAGCAAATATCCAATCAAATATCATAACGGAATGCATGCAAAGTACAGATATAGCGCTAGTTCACCTTTATCTGTGGGGCAACCTTTATCCGTTGTCTTTAAAAACAGCACATTAAGGAGTATTAAGTCTGCGAACAGTGATTTCAAATTTACATTTTTTTCAAAATGTTCCGATTTGAAACTACCGTCCATCGACGTCATATCCCTAAATAGGTTTTTTTTTTTACAAACAATGAATATAGGTTACCCTCGGATAAAGGTGAACCAGCGTTAGCTACAAACAGAGCATTAACCTGTTTCTTGCAGATCTTGCCAATCCATTTCCCTTGGTGGTGCGTCCCCGCTTTCCAGCATCTGTTGCTCGAGACTCTCCGCCAGAGACGCTCCACTGAGGACGCCTTGGATCAACTCCCTTTCCTCCTCATTCACAGTGTCACTCAGGGGGGACAGTGGCTCCTGTTTTATTACAAAGTTGATGTCATTCTGCGTCAGAAATGTCGCCGGTTGATCATTGTACGCGTTCTGCTCTTCTGATGTTTGATTTTCACGAGAGTTCGCTCCATCTTTGTCCACTTGGTGGTGGTTTGGCATGGCTTCTTGAGACTCCATTGGTATAGGCTCTCTCTGTGGACGCGTCTCGATATTCTCTATTTGCGAAGATGGCGATGCATATGATTCGTCACGCCAAGATCGCAGCAGCAGCTCAGTGTGCGCCTGCGCGAGCTTTGAGATGATGTAATGTATATATAATGAGGCACAGTTCCCTGCGCCACCATGCGGCCGCGTGGGTGCACTGCACCTGAAAAACTGGCACTACCGGTTTCAACCAATCATAGACGTCGATTTCGGTCACGAGGTGCGTTGTTTCTAGATGGGTCCGGTCGCCATCTTTGTTGGCTAGTGTTTTGACTTGGGTTCTCGAGTTTTCGCCGAAATTTGACTGAAATTGACTCATTCGAAGTCCAACGTCGGTGGAGATCTATGCCGCAAGTTCAGAAGAGGCTTTTGACGGTTTCTTCGGTTACTACATCGGTAAAAACCCTAAAAATACCCGGTTGGATCGATTGTACTACCTTCCGTGGGTCAGATATCACCATCGTATTTTTTTGTGTCGGCCAGGAGGTCGATAAAAAAAGGTAAGTTTCACGAGTTTTCCGCCATGTTACCTAATTTGCATATTCTAAATCGCAATTACCATTGAATATAATCGAAAATAATTGATGCATATACGTATATTTTAGTTAATTTTCGCCTAGACATCTGTTTTTGTCGATTGAAAGTCTGAAATCGTTTCATGTTGCGTCGTAAACACCGATTGTGTTTGCTGCCCCCCTCCCCCTTCAAGCATCATGCCACATAAAATCATTCTATTAAAACGATAACTTTACAGACGTCTTGCTTTATTTTACTGACGTGCAAACCAGCATGTTTAGTTTGTTACTTTGTATTTCAACAGCACAGAATCATATTTATTATTTGTTTAATGGACACAGATTATGATAGCATATTTTACAGCTTTCTTTATTACAACATAAGATTTTATACAATTGCATAGCATGATAGAAATTTTTTTATACCAGTATACTGGGCATTTCCATAGCTACAAAGAGGGCTTGAAATCAGATTAAAAAGTAACTTAATCAAGTGATTTGATGATAGACCAATACTATCAGGAAGAACTTATAGATGTACATAGTTTGATAGAGGACAATATTTACAAAAATCTAAAAGTGACGTTACCTGTAATAAACCTGATCTAGTAGCGCTGACATACAAGCACTAGCCTAGTGATCAGGTGTGAGAGGAAGAAGGGTAAGCCCTACAAGATTCCTTATCATAACTTCTGTACATGGGATTGATACTTATGCACTACAATGCTAGTTCTTTTATGGTATCATTGCAGTGAATGTTTACAGTCAGGAGTAATTCTATTTGTTCTTTTTTCTCGGCACAGGGTTGGGGACACCTCCAGTACGGTCTGGGCTTACACCGATGAGATGGTTGGTCAGGGTGGAGCGAAGCCTCTTCACAGGATCTGCTATGCCACATGTTGTCCTGGAGATGTTGTTGAACTGAGCATGAACTTGCTCTAAACCCTGTTCTCCCAGGAACCCCAAACCAAACTTCCACTTCCGGACACAAGGCACAACGTGGTACTCCAACATGTGCATCTTCACAGGTACAGAGCCATGTGGCACACCCTCTCTATAATATTCCATGAATGATCTGATGGCTCTGTCTGGAATGGGATACAGGGAAAAAATCAAAATAAAGAAAGTATCAACACATCAAATCATCACTGACACAACAGTTACACAGCAATTTGATAAAAGAATTAAGGGTGTCCTTGCCTAGTTCATCAATTGCCTCGTCATCCATGTGCCCACCATGTGAGTACTTCTTGTGGCATGAAGCAAACAGATCAAAAAGTCTCTTGTACTTGTGAGCTGCTGCTCTTGCACTGGGGACTATGGTGAGCGGCAGATCATCATATTTCTCCCAGATGGCAGTCACAACTTTCACAATGACAGACGTCAAGTCTTCAATGGCTTTGTCCTGTGTATTGTAATGAAATGTCATCAGAGTAGGTTCAAAACATGTAAAGCATGCATTGCCTTAGTTTTCAAATCATTATTCAAACTGAAATAAAAGAACAAGTACTAGTACTTGCCTGAAAGCATAGTGTTGACATGGTTGCCAATGAAGGATTCGCCGTGAAAGGGTTGCCGACAAACCCGGTACTCCTGAAGTATCGGGTCGATCTGGGATCCCAGTGGGCCCTCTCCCTTCTTCACTGACGCCTTTTCCCTGACTTTGACTGCACTGTCCCTCTGCACGAGTAATAGAATAACTTGTTGGAAAAATTGAGGACACTGATACTTTATAGTTGCATGCAAATAGAACTCTATATACACATGTACTTGAATACCTGACTTCTAGTCATAATATGCTTACCAGCTTTTCCTTCTCCTGGTACAGGTGCTGGACTGTGCTGCAGCCAGCCTGGAACACGGCCTCTGCCCTCTCATCATCATCATCACCATCGCTGTACGCCAGCCACGCCAGCTTGTTCTCCTCCTCCTCCAGTTCCTCCTCGAGAGCGTCGGCTTTCACATCCAGCTCCCGGGCTTCATCGATGGCAGCCACATATGCCTTGAACTTCCCAAGGTGCTCATCGTTCAGCAGTTCCTCCTTAGTGATGTCACCTTCCTCCAGGACTGCTGCCAGGTAGGACTGTAGCTTATAATCAATGTCATGGAGCTCGTTCTCCATGAGCTTAAAAAGCTTTAGGTAGATACCCAGACTGATGTGTAGACCAGGTACAATAACCTGTAAACACAGTAAGGTGGCTTAGACTATTTCTATTTGAGGTATGACCAGGGGAAAAAAATAGAGAAAATCTTATTGTGTGTGTACAAACTTACCTGGTCTATCGGCACATCAAACATAACGGGTTTGATGGCATTGTGGTATAGCTTGGCCACCTTGAGCTTCCCTCCCCCCTCAACCAGGAACCTCTGGTGGTCTCTGGCCAAGCTCTCCAGGGTTCTGGCGGGGATTTGTAGCCTACAGCTGTCCTTGTCCTTGATTTCTTCTTGTGTGACATAGCACCACAGACATGGGCTAGTTCCTGTGGTAGAAAGGTAGCACAGTGTCAGAGAGACTGTCCAGTACAGAAAACTGGTTACAGCTTACATAAGAAAATATATAAGTCAAGGAGGTCATTGATCAACACTTTCAATAGTTTCTTACCACAAGCACCAGATAGGCCATACCACAGGCAGAGGTATGCATAGTCCCCTGACACAAAAAGACGAATAGAGTGTTCCTTCCCCTCTTTGCACCTGCAACACAAATTTGATTTTTCAGTATCATTATCATTGGGAGATGGTAACATGTACTTATAGTTATACACAGAATGGAAGATGTAAATTATGAGCTATGAAAAGTTTGAAAGCTTTTAAGTTCATACCATGCTTCTAATTCATACATTGTGTAGCAGATGTTAACTTACTTCCATTTGGATTGTTGGATATCCTGAATGTCCGCCGAATACCTGCTTGTAGCAAGGTTCAGGTTTTCCCTACTGTCTTTAGCATTAAAAATGCAAAAGACAGTAGTGTTGAACTTGGAGTTAGGGTGCTCTTTGTTCAGGATTTGGAAGGCCATTTTAAATGATGGTCCTCCATGGTCTCCTCCAATTTTGACCCAGATTTCCTCTGGGATGTTTCCATCATGCCAGGTTAGGGTGCTGAAAAAAAAATCCCATTAGTTTCACCATCAAATGTTGAATTCAAACATGGACGTAAACACACATTTGAAGATAAAAGGTAGTTCCTTACTTTGCTTTCTCCTTTCTTTGTAGGTTGTCAAAGATGGCGTCCTTGAGTGATTCAACGTAGGCGCAAGGCAGAAGCTGTACTGTGCTGTCTGTTTTCCCCTTCACAGAAAATGGTAAGTTTTCTGCCTTTATGGAAATGTTGGAAAGGAGCTCTGCTGCAACAGCCCTAGACGATTTCTCACTTTCCATGCTTACATTGTATCCTTTCAGCCACCTGTAACATATCAGAACACTGTGCTTAAACTAAGACACATACATAAACTACATTTAAGACAGCTATAAAGAATCTTTTGTGAAAGACATCTGTGATTTTCATGTACCTTCGAAGTTTCGCACACTGACTCCAGTTCATCCCAATGTCCCCTTTTGCTGCCAGCAGGTGCCCTGTAGGGATGCGGACCCTGTCCAGCTTCAGCTCTTGCAGCATCCTCTGCAGCTCATCCCGAGGATGGATTCGCAGTTCCTCCTTCATCAGTGCTGCGGAGTCCCCACCACTGACCTCGGCCCTCACATCCTGCATCAGTTTTGCCCGTTTCCTGTTGGTGGCTGCCGTTGCTTCACCAGCAGTTTTCCGGGGCTTTGGTACATGTACCAGTGTGAAGGACTAGACAATTCAAAGAAAAGTAACAACACCATGACTATGTAAACTGCAATGGGCTAGAAGCCAGTCTCTATTGTGGTCACATATGGCAACTAAGCTTGTTATATTCAAGTGATAATTTGAGCTGATGAAGTGTATATTTTTATATTTAGCACAACTTTATGTTCAGTATCATTAAGGTCACAGTAGAAAGTGAGTAATGTACATAGAATAATAGTCCATCTTTTTTCCACTAGTCAAGTCATGTAGTATAAAAAAAAGTTCCATACCTGTGCTGCAGTTTTAACCTCAACACTGCGCTTGTCTTTGCTTGCTTCAAGCTTACGGTAGGCATATGAGGTGAAAACAAAGTCTTGCTCTGGTGTTAGTGGACCTTCTTCATTTATGTCAAACGGAATTTTGTAACCTGTGTTGGAGGGCGGGGCAGCTCCAGGCACAGTTTGACTGGAAGAAGATGAAGATGTAGAAGGAGCAGATGATGTACAATTAGATGTGTTACTTTGTGTAGGGTTAGCAGCTGTCAGAACATTACTAGTTGTTATAGTAGGAGGATTAGATGGTACTGGAGGCACTATAAGAAATGGCAGAATGACTGGAACAGGTTGCATGGAAGTACTTAATGTAGGAGTGCAAGAGGGACCCCCTTGCCCTGTGATCATGGCTTCTGTTTTTGCAGTGCAGTCAAGGTGGTGCTTGAGTTGCTCCAACCTTAACTGAGATGAACATTTTTTGCAACTAAATGTCAACTGCGTGTAGCAACACCCCCATGTTCTGTGGACAGGTTTCAGATTTGTTTGCATCATTTGTGTTTTGCAGACAGGACAGCCAATAGTGTTTGTTTTACCTACCTCAAATGACTTTTGTATGCACTCAAAACAGAAGATATGAGCACAGGGGGTTTCAACAGGGAGATACAGGAAAGACTGACAGATGCCACATTTGTAAGCATCAAGGTTACAAATGGGCTGAAATCGAGCTTCATCAAATGGATAATCATCCAACTTGTCAAGCAATGTATCAAATATTTCCTCCGACAATTTAGCAGTACTTGTACTCTGTTCTTGTTCAACCTTGTTCTTAGGTACTTGAATCTTTGGTCTTCCCGGGGACTTCTTTTTGGGGGGTCTTCCACCTCGGGCAAGTGCCACAACTTTGTCACAATGGGCACACCCATCACCGTACCAGTGCGGGTACCAGGATACACGCTTTGGTGCATGTTCTGTTGGTGGCCTGTGTATTTTTAGCATGCACCGATGGCAGAAGTAGGGGGGGTGTTTGTAACTCTTGTCATTTTCTACATTGACATTCCACACCTCCTGAATTTGCTTCACATAGTCAATGCAAGGATGTGGCTTTATGAAATTTGATTTGTCTCTTTTGGTGAGAACAGATTCGCCACAAAATCGGCAGAGTTTTAATAAGTTTTGGACATGATCAGACATGATGAGAGGTTGAAAAAGAACAGTCTAAAGATTTCAATGCTTCTAATACAGCAAAACTTGCCCTGAAATTTGTAAGCTCTCTGCATGCTATGCTCGATTGCAACCCATATATGTGGGGTAGGGTGGGGGTCACTTCCTGTACACTTTGACCAGAATATATGACAATATATATATATTACAACAAAGAAATGTTCGTCTGTTAGTGTTTATATGTCTCCTAACACATACTAATTGTTCCAAAATGCAGTTTTACCTAATTTGAGGAGTTAAGGAACAAAAAATAGCATGTGACCTAGATGCAGGACAGAAAAGTCATGTCCACCCACGTGTCTGGAGTGACATTTTCATCAACACATAGAAGAAAAGGAAGAAATACACAGTTACTAGAAATTATGTCAGAAAGTAGATATAAGTATGAATTTGATAAAGAGAAGAAGTATTACCGTGTTGTAACCGTTAGAAAGGGTGAAAAGAGCACTTGAAATGAAGCAAAATCGGGTCTGTGCCTGACAGGCATGGACAAATGTGTCTGGAGTTGAAACAGTGATATCCCTAAGGTGACCCTTGGGGTCAGTTGCATTCCAGAGGGCAGGGCTTAGATTTTTGTAAGACAGCTACTTGAGGGTTGATTAATGGTTTAATCCTCCCAAAAGGCCATAGTTACAAGGAGTAATCAGCCGTTGCTATGGCCCAGGTAACAAGATCTCGCAGTATCACGCAGGGAACTCTCGCGTGGCTAATCTCGCGCAGGCGCACACTGAGAAACGCGTTTCCCCATCTGGGAAGGAGACGTGTCGTGTGCGTGACCCGTGATTCCAGGATTGACATGTAAAGGACGAAATGACAGTGGTGAAATGGCGGCAAACGAGCGTGGGACCCAGACAGTGGAGCCATTGACTTGGACCAGCTTTTGGTAGCTAGGCAGGGCTTCCCGTATCACTGAAGAAGGAGAGCCACTGTGAGATTGTGTTCCAGGACTTTCATCACTTGTTCGGCGGTAAGGAAACACTAAGGACGACTCTTTAACCAGTGTCGTCTCATGGTTGAGTCGTCTTTCTCTTTCATAAGATGTAGTTGGTTCGGATGGCCTGTGTTCCATATGAGTTTCTGTTGCAGATTGTCCATCTTGTCCGTGGTAAGAGGAAACGGACGGCTGTGGAACTGCGGGCGTGTCGTTTGCCTGTACTTGTCTTTCTGAGTAAGCAATTGGTTCTGGTGCCATCGCAGAGGAATGTAAGTTCATTGAAGATCTGTCGCTATGTCCTTCCTGTCTCTTGTATATGGTTGCTTCGTGTAGAACTGACGACAACACGCTGCTGTGAGAATTCGTGTCCACAGTTTCAGGCTCTTTTGGAGTGCAGTTGGCGATGTCTGATGTCATTCCCGACACTGTCGTCGTCCTCTCTACATGATTTTCGTCGTCCTTTTCTGCATTTCTTTGGCAAGGTTGGTCGCCGTAAACTCTCGTCTCTGCTAACCCATGCAGTCGCGTTCCTGGCATTGGAAACGACGAAACAACTTCTTTTGATAGTGTGAAATGTTTTCGTGCACTCTCTCCGTCTCTTTGATAAGAATCTACCATTTCGCGTGGCATTTTAGATGCAGTACTTGTAGACTCTTCTGTATTTCTTGAGCAAAGTTGGTCGCTGTGAACTCTAGTCCAACCCAAAACATGTAGTCGCGTATCTAGCATTGGTAACCACTTAACAGCTTGTTTTGATAGTGTGGGATGATTTTGTTCACTCTCTCCGTCTCCTTGATAAGAATCTACCGTTTCGCGTGGCATTTTAGATGTAGTACTTGTAGCCACATGGTACTGTGACGTGTCCCCATCGTTTCGTCGCCCCATGCCAGGTAAGGCGAACTGTCGTAATTTTACGGGTAGAGAAAAGTCCCGCGTGTGTGACATCCCTTCTCTTCCCTGTGGAGAGACACCTGGTTCCTGCAGTGACGTAGGTAACGATGACTGATTCGTCTTTGCGTCGTCGTTATCTGTCTTCCTTGACGTCGGCACAGCCTCCTCCTCTGCTATCGTGGGCTTAGCTTGTTCAGTCGGATCTCTGATATTTTCCTGTTGTCTGGGCTCAGCCGTGATTACTTTTTTCCGTTTTTTCCGTGTCTTTGAAGGTCTGGACTGCTGTGTTGCTGGGATCGCACCACTTTCCAATTGCAGAGTTTGCCGATGAGTGTCAGCTTTGTTTTGCATTACAGATGACGAGGGTTTAGATAAGTCATTTGCAGCCGCTGCACTATCTTCTGAGGTCTCGGGAGAGTTACTCGGCTTCCTGTCTGACGGATTCTTTTCGCTTTGCTCTTTGCCCTCGACGTCTTTCTTCCAAGACTCAACCGAGCCCTTCGAAATTGAAGATACCCATTCAATGTGTAAGGCTGGACTTTTGGGTTGTGTCCAATATGGACGGATCTGTTCTTCTGATGGTGCGTCTACGGACAGGTCACGATATGGTACGATCTCGTTTTCTGACGGTGTCTGGTAGGGTGACATGTCTTTCTCTGATGACACCGGAGGTTCAGTTGGGCCATTAGCGTGATGTACCGTGACGTCACCGCTTTCATGACGTTTTGATCGTTTAGAAGACGTCGCCTCGTCTGCGGCTGCTGTAGTAGGGGGCATGCAGGCGTCTTCTTTGTCTGTTTTTCTCTTACCCGTGGGCACCTTTTGTGCTGATGCAGTGGAGATATGCAAAGGACTCAGGCTAGATGGCATATACGGTTGTGACACGGGCAGTGTTGGCAGGTCGTGAGTGATTTTTCTCCTGCTATAGCCTTTCCAATAGTTAATTCTTCTTGCACCAAGTGGTAGCGATCGGTTGGTACTGTCGGATGCGTCCATCTCCACCTTTTTCTGGTATTGAGACGTCGACGTTTCCTGTGGACCAGTGCTCGTAGAGGATGTAGTAGTGGTGCTGCTTTGCGAGTGTTGGTCATGTGGTTCTGTGTCTGGTGACGCTCCTGACGTGTTCGACGTAAGAGCGGCGTTACTC